>NC_141148.1:110950121-111187621 GCF_053477565.2 Lygodium microphyllum
GTGCATATATTTGTCTATATATATGAGACCCATATGAGAGGACATGTTATTATACAAACATACTGTTGTGCCTATGCATGGATGCATGCATATTGTATGTATATTCTTGTTTGGATATGAACATACATATGTATGGACATGTAGCTATGTGAATATACATGTATGTATTTACGTATGCTTATCCATCATACCATAGATATATGTTTAATTTAAGCAAAGCCTATTCACTTTTTTCTCCATGATAAATATGTTTTGTGTGAGTGTGCAAGGCTCTTAATCCTAAAATTTTACTAGGATATTGAAGCAAACCTTAATGTCATGTGCTCATGGAAACGTTTGCATAGAAACCTTACTTATTGCTTGAGTAAATGATAAGGTTATGAAACATAAATGAGGTGCATATGTCTAAAAGTTCATAGCTTATGTAGCTACACTTGGTTATATTATTAAAGCACTAAGAAAGATTTACAAAATAGGTTCATATTTTAACTATTCTAAACATATGTTTATTTGAAGTATGCGGTCGAACAAGCAGTTGGAGATTCCTTCTATGGGGCAAGTGGCATTTTCAATTTGTGGAGCCCACTTGTAGGTTCTACTGGAGAGTTCAGTCTAGCGCAATTATGGCTATTTCAAGGCTCATACCAAGAGGAAAACCTTAACACCATTGAAGTGGGTTGGCAAGTATGTTTATTGACAATTAGCTCTTATTGACAAGTAAAGGGAGCATAGACTAATACAATGGTTTGAATAAATCTTTCCTTTGTCATGAATTGTAGGTTTGGTATGGCAACAATTACCCACAAATATTTGTATATTGGACAGTAAGTGGATCATTTTCTTATAAAATATGTTTGCCAAGAGGCATCTTCCTATTTTCTTTCTTCGTCTATTGGATGTGAATTCAAACGCACCAAAGTATATAATCTCATTGTAAATAATTCTACCTAGAGATTGAACCATATGAAGAATCCTAAATAATCAATACCATCTAAATAAATAGTAAGTACTAAATATTTGGCATCTAATCTATTTAGACTCATAAACATTTCTTTTTGGTTTCCACTAGATATCATTCATATTTTTCATGCTAAGAAATAATGATTCACAAGTTTTTCATTGACTTTTCTTTAGTCTAAGAAAACTACCATTTAATGTCTACAGAGCGATGCATATAATGATACCGGATGCTACAACCTTCAATGCTCAGGTTTTGTACAAACCAGCGATCAAATTGTACTTGGAGGAGCATTATCCCCTGTGTCAGCTATAGATGGTCAACAACAAGAGTTGAATATCTTAGTTTTCAGAGTAAGATTCTTCCCTCTTTATATTATGGATACATGTGGATAGTGTGTGCACCTCATAAGAACACACATTATATGCATGCATGCCCACAACTTGCACAAGTAGTCTTCTATGCACAAACACATGCATACATGTACATACATATATACTTTACTCAATACAATCACATATACTTACATTATCCTTGATTAGATATAATTTGATTATTCTTATTTTTAGAACTAGCCTTCTCTATGGCTAAGTTTACTATGAGAAATGATAGAAAATTTTTCACTTCTACTTATGTATTCCTACTTACATGTGCATGTTTTGCATGCACCTACCCTTCAACATTGATGACATGCTACGGTTGGCATGAGTTGTTGTCACTGATTGGTGAATTTGACTAATTTAATATCTATTACATAACCCTTAATTGCATCATGTAGCTTGAATAAATAAAGTACTTGTAATTGACTTGTAGTCCCCTTGTAGTATCATGTAGGTTTATAGGATATAATTCTTCATCGTTGTAGACACACACACACACACACACACACACACACACACACACACACACACACACACACACACACACACACACACACACACACACACACACACACACACACACACACACACACACACACACACACACACACACACACACACACACACACACACACACACACACACACACACACACACACATGCAAATATGTTTACATATGGAAATAACCAAAGAGTACCAAACAACCAAGATAAACCAGAAAAAGTATTTTTCTCACAAAAACTATTGTTTTACATGTTGAGATAAAGCCTCACAAAATGTGTGTGCATCTTGTGTATGGGCACACTCCTTTATTGGTTACTAAGTTTACAATGCCATGTAGGAACCCTCAAGTGGAAATTGGTGGTTATCTATAAATGGAGAGTATGTAGGGTATTGGCCAAAGTCCATTCACACTCTTCTTCAAAATAATGCAAGCACTTTACAATGGGGAGGAGAGATAGTAAACAATGAAAATAATGGGCAACATACAACAACACAAATGGGCAGTGGCATGTTCTCTAAGCAAGGTGTAAATAAGTCTGCTTATATAAGAAACCTACAATTTGTAAACTCTAACTTCACTTATCAAACTCCAATTGGCTTGATACCTATCATTACCAACACATCATGTTATGACCTTGAGCTTGGTAACTCTAGTGATTGGGGTTTGAGCTTTTTCTTTGGAGGTCCTGGAAGGAACCTAGCTTGCCCCTAATTGAACCTACATGTATACAAATAGATAAATCTAGATCTATATCTGATACTACCACCTCCAATGGTACTTGTATATTGTGATTTTTGGAGAAAAAGAGAATATCAATGTGTCAAACTTGGGGTTCTAGATATATGTTTGCATATCTACCGCAATGAATGAATAATGTACCTAAAAATTTGTGTATCCATTTCTAAATAAACAATGAATGAAGTAGATCATGAAATATAATTTTCTCATCTAAGGAAGCATCACACTAAGATTGAATCAAGAGTTAAGGGAAAACAAGATTAAATGTTCAAGATAGAATGGAGAAGAATACAGCTTCTTTACTACTTGAAAAATATCAAAAAATTAAGTACATCATGTAGAAAAATAATTTAGGAGTAAATTTGAAGAATTGCATTATAAAATATACATTAGCACATACTATTTGCCACATAAATGATGAACTCTAGCATAGAGTTCTTTCTTGCTATTGTAGTGAATATCCTAACATGTTGATGTGACAAGGATACTTCCTCTTTCATAAGTTTTAATTTATGAAAACCTCTTCAATTGTGATAGAAACATTCCAATTGGATGCCAAGTTTTCCAATAGCTCAATAGAACCACCCAATCTTCCAAAAACTACCACACACACGAGTCGAGGGCTATTTGATCTTCCAAACTACTTGTAGTGGTTGCATGGACTTAACCAAACCGATCTTGGTCATCCTGTGCTACTTTAGTTCCAGTTCATGTTGCACTCTTTGGAGCGAGCCTAACATGAAGCATGGAATAAATCGTATTGGTCCATAGAAGTCACTACAAGATATAGACCTCATACTGACATTCAAAGCAACGCAAATGTTCATCAAAAAAATTGCCACATCGTCGCTAAAAGTGCCGATATAAGCATCTCTACAAAACCATCGCTATTTATGTCGCTATTTTTGTCGCTTTTGCGATGCATATAGCGACGGTTTACGATGTATATTGTGATGCCAATAGCGATGCATAGAGGGAAATTAGCAATGCTAATAGTGATAGTTACAGAGAAAAAAAATTGTGGCAGGGCAACAAGCTACCCTGCCACATATAGCACCATGTGTTGTATAATATTCTACAAATGAATTACATGTTGGGTACGTGGCAATGGTCTTCAAGATGAGCGCAAAATGTACATGAACCCACAAGACTAATATACAAAATAAGTACAAGATCGCTGATGAAAACTCATGACATTACATGGAACCATGGAGAGAGAGGAGAGCCAAAACTAACATGAAATTCTATCAGTAATTATCGCAAGATACAAAGGATGATAAGTACATCTAAGGAATAGTACATGGAAGTTGCCTGCATAGATTAGAGGACCAAAAAAGAAGAGGGTGTGCGCTCCATGAATCCAAGTGCAAGCTACAGATCCTCGCCATCAGAAATCCTGACACAAAGGAGCTTCGAACGAACTCTTGAAAATGAACAACTACACATCAGACCACCATACATAATGCATTTTTTAAAAATTACTAACTACAAACAAGAAATATGATTGAATTACTGGGCTGCTTTTTGCATATAGTCTATTGATCAGTGCAATGAGACCGTGTCTCTCTGCATATCGAGTCTCCAAGTCAGTGAAATTGTAGTTTGTGATGGAGTTTTGCAAAGAAAACAAAATACAACTGTTAGAAACATGATTCTTAGTACAAGTGATATTGCAAATAAGAAAGCAAGAAGAACAAAAGAAAAACTTACAAAGTCCTCCAGATCAGTCTTGTGGCCGCCGCCACTCCCTAGATGATGCATGACCCTGCCTCCAATCGTGCCCTTGCTGCCTCCCACTCTGATGTTGCCAACATCTTGGAGAATCTGTAGTCTCCTCCCTGTGTCTCCACCAATCATTTATGCCTAGCCACTCAGGCTTTAAGGCATCACTCTTGAGTGCCTTCCATGTGTCCAATCGTCTATATGACATGTATGCATGTACACACTCCATCATCCACCCAATGGAAAACCTCTCTATTGCTGCAGTAGGTACCAACAACTCCTCGTGCAAGGATGCCACTATATAGTCCTTGCTTCCCTTGGGTATATTCTTCCAATGGTCCAGGACATTGCACCGAAAAACTTGTTGGCACAACTCTCTAATGCAAGACATCACCCTCCTCCCCTCATCATTCATGATCATAGCACTTGTCATGTCATCTGTGAGATATCCATAACCCTTTGGGGTACGTCTAAGGTGTGTCCTCTCCCATCTACGATGCGCTCCTGGGCATGGTTGAATCTCTAGTCTCAGCCTGCACCACATGGAAACCTTTAAATAACTTACTTTAAGCATGTCCCTTGAATTCAAAGGAAAGAAAGGCATTATAGTCGGCAGTCTGTGAAGAAAGATTAATAATAATTCGTGGTGATCATACGAGAGTGATAATTCAAAGTGTCGGAATCAGCATGAGCTTGTTGTTGAGGATGTGTGGTTAGTGTCTCTGGCCAGAGCATCGACAGTAGCTAATTTAGACACTTCAGAAAGAGAAACATGTCTTTCATCTCTAGAAGACAGCAGCCTCCTAAGCTCCTCCAATACTATCTCTGTGGTTGTCATGAAATTCGCCGACTTACCAACTTGGAATATGTCAAATCTCAATAAAGTCAGCATTACAATTTTGTAGCAGCCAATATTGATTTCTCCACGTTATTACAATCAGCTCCAAAGTCTCAAACTCTATAAAAGACTCACTACTCCTTATTCTGAGCATCAACCCAGATTGGCACTTGGTCTTTGATCAATAGCTGATGAAGAAGTCAAAAGGTTGCTTATTATTTTAATTCACTAGCTTCTTCCATAGGTAATTGACTTTGTATTGCTGCTGTAGGAGAGGCCACGACACAGCTTGAATGACGTGCTGGAAGCAGTGCTCGACGCACTCATAGTAAGGGTTTGATGCGTTGATGCATTCGAGATAGACTCTATTGAAATTCCCACAACTGCAATGTTCCTCATACTACAGCATGAATCTTCCTCATGTTGCCTCCACCAATATTACATCGATTTGTCCAACAACGCAATTTTCTTGACTATGCTTCTTCTTCTAAGACTGCCCATCAGTCGTTCATTTGCAGAAGTAGCATCAAAAGTTCAGCCTTATCACCCTCATAAAAGCTATCATAATCAAGTACATACCATACAATAGCCTATTTTTAAGAGAAGCTAATAACCAAGATTGTTGCACTAAGGGTGGTCAGATTTAATCAAGGTTTAAGTTTCTTTGAAGGAACTAAACGCAAGGCACTTTTATAGACCGGACGTTCTGGATGTAAAGCATGTGCATCATGTTGATGTTTCATCTATGGGTATAAAACACTCTTCCATCACACAAAGTGCAATAGCAAGATTGCAATGGTAATTCACTTCTCAATAGATACCAAGAGAGGCCATTGTCCAAGATATATGTAATCCCAATAAGCTTTGTCCAAATTGAATATATCTTTTTACAATGTGGCAATGTGGCAAGTTTTTACATGATATTGATGCTCACATTGAAAATACTTTTTGTAGAGCTTATTTTATTATGGCTGGTATTGCAGAAAGAGCATTGACACTTTGCAGTCTCCTTTCAGGATATCTTGTATCTGTAATAGGATGTGTAATAGGTAGAGGGACATTGGTCACATCATAGCAAGTTTCCACCATCTTCATAAATTTCGGATGTAGCAATACTCCACTTAAATGTCCATGACATGAGCGAATAACTTTTAGCTTTTGTAGACTGCTAATCTTGCATATGAAGAGACATATCATCTACACTGACAACTTCCAAATTACAAGTCACATGGGAAAAGTTCAAAGTGAAGGATCAACATTAAGACCTTTTTCTTTAGTCCTTGATTCTTCAAAGCGGATACCTTCATATGAACCCTTAGGTTCACAATGGTGGACGTGCAACATCACGACATGGGCCATCTTATCTAGAGACATACATGTGAATATCTCCTACAACTCCTCATCGCTCATCCCTTGACTCATCCTGCTCTCCAAATATCATTAAAGGTAATCTGCACAGATAGAAAATGATGTTAGCATAATCAATATAAAGATTTAAGTAACGCACAATAATATAACTCTTGAAAAAATGATGCTACTTAAAATGCATATTATAAAGTACCCTTAAAAGTGATTCATCAACTATTTGAGTAGCAGAATGCAGCAAATATGACCTGGCCTATGGTCCCATGTCAATCTCCTAGCACAACTCCACGTACACTAGAAGGTCTATAGAAGGTCACCACCACAGAAGGAGGAGTCCACTTCATTCTCAAAGAATTCTTGGCCTCCTATCTTTCCATCATCGTACCCGAATCTGCCTCCTCTACACGCTCCAAGCCCTCTTCAACCTCCACCCTCTACAATATCAACTCCTCCACCTGCACTCTCCTTATCTATGCTAGAAACATTACTTTCATCATACATTCTCACACTCTGAGGAGTTGACCGCACAACATACCACCATCGAGGTTGTCGGGGGTTTGGATGATAGAAAATTACCTGTTCAAAATCACATATAAGAGCGATTCAACATTTGTGATTGTTCTATGTCATGAAAAATTTTGAAAAAAATAGTTCATGCACCTATTCACAATGGACTGACAAGACAAACGTGTCACGCAGATCCATCTATCTTTTCTTGGAATCTATTTCCAAAAATCTAGATGGACCTCACGGAATGGTTGCCCTAGCTCCTTCCAATACCACTTTGAACCACTGTACATCGAATATGATCATGGAAAAGCTACAATAATCAATTGAGATAACACTTTGAAAGTTCCCAAAATCCTCCATCTCATCTATAAATGTATTTGGATCCATGGCTCGCCGTTGGCTCTCTTGTTCGAACTTTACCATGACACCACAATCCATTGTGGAGTGCATTTTGTCGATGTGCTCAATGCAAAAATGTCGCCCATGCGACCACATCGCACTATAGATTTTATACTATACATTGAAATGGTTAGATTAGTTGTCATATATAAAATCTAGATACGATAGCTTATAAAACAAGCAGTCACCTTCGAACTACATCACCTCGAGAATTTCCACTCCTCAGTAGTAGAGATCTCCACCCCTTCATGAGAAGTTGCAATCAAAGCTCCAGGTAATAATCGCATAGACATAAACCGCGGCATCTCCTCCATGCCCTTAGAATATCGAATTAGTCAATGGCGCATATTGCGTCAAAATTTTAATCACGCTTCTTCCCAATCTTTCTTGCCGTGCTCATACCTAGCGAGCCATGTTTCCATGGATGCATGATGCAACATACAAAAACGATTCACTTTCTTCTCCATTGTAGCATGCATCCTTTTTTCTATCCCATTTTCAACCACCACATCTCCGATCATTCTATCATCGTCCTTTAGTGACCATAGTATATTGTTGTTTGAATCCACCATTGATAGCCACTATGAAATATGCACTAATGCTTCCGACACCAGTCAACCTTCAGCCATGCTATCTTTTGATTGAGCTCATTGTTGCACAAAGCCTTTCAAGCATGAAGTGCTCTAAGAAGAACATCCATCACGTATGGACGGGTCCCACAATCTCCACTTCATCTACAATATGCACTAAGAGGTGGATTTGTATCGTAAGCATGTTGGTGGGCAAGTACTTCTCAAAGACATAGACCGCCCCTCCCCACCTTGTGGATTCAATAGAGGATGTCTTTATCTCCTTCTGTGAGATCCATTGCACTAAATTTAACAACCTGTAAATCACCCCATGTATTTCTAGAGTGAGGTATCTTGCAATCGCGATCAATAGTACAAATTGCTACAAATGAAGAAGTGTTACAAACACTGACTAGACACTAAATAGCAAAATACGTAGGCCACTTACAATCAAGGCCAGTACAAACCTGACATATCTTATGCTAATCATGGGATTTTAGCCCTAATAGTTGGTCGTCTTTAGAAAAAGTAAATCTGAGGAAACACATCATACCCGTCAGGTTGTAGATAGACTTGATAATTTGTTTCACAATGTGCTGTTCTTTAGTAGATAGAACCCAAGGAGCGTGAGGTAGTTACAAGTGACCATCAATAATCGCAAAGCATCTCCATCTTACCTACCTCCTTCAAATCCATTCATGCCCCTCTAGTTTCTCTCTTTCTTGTGATGTGGTCCCATAATAAATTGCTCACATTCTTGAAAATATGTATGGGATCCAACAAGTGGTTGATCTATAAGTGGGTCCAATACAGCAACTTGTAGAAAACCAAGAACCATTGCATTCCCTTTGGATGTGACTCCGTGTGTGGACCATTTTCAACTTGCACAAGCTTTGGGCATTCATTCCTACCAGAGGTCATCCAAGAAAGCTTCCCTCAGTTCATGATCCTCAAGCAAGAAAGCGGCATGCCCTTGATATACCATCTTCTTCATGGTTTGTGACCTTCAAGAGTCAAATTGTGGCCCACACAATGGATATGCATGATAACCTAAGGTAACCATACCTATCTCAACACCCTACTTAGTTAACACAAACTTGAACGAGCTACGTTGGATATCACCAATGAGAGTGGAAGCCTACTTACTTGAGCACTCCCTGAATCTTGGAAAGTCATGCACGGTTCACATGAAAATGGCTCGTATATTGGCAGACTGTCAACCATTGTGCTTGCTCATATCTTCCACAGTGATCCCCTCCTCCCACAAAATCTTAAGCTCATCAACTAATGGAAGGAGATAGATATCCATATTTTTGACTTTGTAGCACCCAGAAATGAGCAAGCTAAGGATCAAATGTCCTTTCTTTGTAGAAAGCCTTGGTGGAATGTTGTAGTTAACAAGGACTATAGGCCACACACTGTAAGAAGTTCAGCGGAGACCAAATGGGTTCACACCATCCATAGCAAGACCAAGCCAAAGATTCCTTGGCTCTCATGCCAAGCCTAGAAAGGTAGAGTCAATGTGGCTCCATGCACATGAATCTACTGATATTCATTGGACTCCATCTATGGATCTATTCTGTGCATGCCACGTTGTCAAGCTCACCATGCCCAATGTACGAAACATGTGATGTATACGCGGTATGAGTGGAAAGTTTCTAAGAACTTTCTAAGGGATGGTTTGCCCTTGCAAGTCTTGTCAATACCTATGAGCACCACACTTTGGACATGTCTCCATAGTCCCATAGTCTCCTCGAAACAACACGCAATTGTTGAAATATGCATGGATATTGTTGTAGTCCATGCCAAGTTTTCGTAAAACATGTCTCGTACCATCACGAGACTCAAACATTGTATTTCCAAGTGGTAATTTATGATACTTTAGTAACTTGAAAAAAAATCATAAAACGCCTTTAAAAAGCACAAGTGTTTTTTATAATGGAGTGTACATAGAATATACATGAAAAACTCGATCAAACTCACATCGCTCCACCCATATTTTACTTGCACACTTAAGAGTGCAAGTAGCATCTTCAAGCAAGATACTCGACACCCATTATATAATGATATGGATGCTTCCTCTCTTAGAGGATCAGATGACTCGCCATACATGTGCATCAATGCATCGATCATTGCCTCCATCTCAAGCTCCAAGATTGGAGGAAGGTCTGGAAGGCTAATTGTCTCCTCTGATATCAAGGGTGTAGACTAAGTCATTCCTTCCAATTTGTGGATTGGCTCAGGTACACCATCCATCGCATGCCCATGAACTCTTCTAATTGGCCACAATAGGTGCATTCCTCCTTGGGATGAGATGTCACCTCCCTGTATAAATTTTATTGGCATATCTAAGCTTTTGTATATGATATTCAATTAGTTTGTGAATGTAAGGCATGATTGATACACACTTTTCTTACCATTCACTCAAAGTATGAGATTGCATGATCAATGATCTCCGATTTAGAACTAGTCAAAGCATCGTACGTGTTCTATAGACAAGCTATGCTTTCATCTAATTGCCAGCTTACATTGAAAGCAAGGACACGGGACACGCTGATTAAGATACGCCTCGCAATCTTGGACATCACGACCATCATCCTTTTCTATTTGGTTTACGTTACGACAAACAAGAGGTTTTTGTTCTCTTTCTCTTTTTCTTTTTTTATTTCCCTCCCTTCATCCTTCTTTGTTTCTCTCTCCCCCTCTCTTTCTATAAATGTTTATCTCCCCCATATTCCCTCCCCACTCTCACTTCTCTCTTTTCCTTTCCCTCCCTTCTTTTCTCTATGTCTTTCTCTCATTTCTTCTCCACTCACACTTGACGCATCTTATTAAAATCAAAATCAAAGATAGAAAATAAAAAACCCATCACACAATACATTGAAAGACTCTCCCCTCTTCATGCCTCTCTTCCCCCTCTGCCATTCTCTTTCTATCATTTCGTTCTTTCTAATTCTCTCTCTCTCTCTCTCTCTCTCTCTCTCTCTCTCTCTCTCTCTCTCTCTCTCTCTCTCTCTCTCTCTCTCTCTCTCTTGTTGAGATGACAAGCTCAACACATGTGGACATTGATGATGGACCGCCTGGTTAGATGGGTCCACACGTCTATACTTAGCACGTCGGTGGTCATTATGCACCTCACATGGCCACTGACTCATTACTTATTATATTTAGGTTGTTACACCTATTTACAGCTGGCATAGTTATAGCGCCAGTCGACTAGTGTAGTCGGTTATGCATTGTTTGACTTAGTAGGCCACTTTCCTTTTATGTTGTATCTTATCTATACTTTGTGTACATTGTAAAGAGTGTGGGAGAAGAAGAAGAAATCAGTAAGAAAACGTTTTGGCCTCCATCTCTCTTCTTGTCTCTTGAGTGAGCTTCTCCTTGTGCATTCTGTGTGTGTTCGGCGCAGCATCTTGAGCAACCCCCTCCACCACGCGATTCTTGACATGGTATCAGAGCCGCACCACTGAGAGAGGCTGATTTCGAAGGTTGAAGCAAAGGAGAAGAAGCAAGGTTCGAGCATGCAAGCCACGGGTAAGAAGCTCTCCCATCCTTCCACTCTTCTCTTGGATAGTGCCTGTGGAGGCACCGGAAGCAGGGCAGAGCAAAAATCTCAGATTGCAGTGAGATTTGGTGTGCGCAAAGAGCGTTGTGTATTTTGCAGATATGCCCTTTAGGGCTTTGCCGCAGTTATTTTGGGCATCTGAGGCCGTTTCAGGGCCCGTTTTAGAGTCGCAAGGTTGTAGACAGCAGTTTCAGGGTACACTGTGACTTCGACTGTATTGACCGAAAGTGGGTGCGCAGGTTACAGATTTTAGATCTGTAAGTTCAAAGGTGTTTACCAGTGAGTAAACACAAGGTTTATCTGCAAACAGGTTGCAGATTGCATGTATTGTTGAGTAGACAGTTAAAAAGGCTGTCTGGTGTATTGTTGTACACTACAGGTCAAGGGTTGTAGAAGATTTGCTTGCTGTTTGGTATAATTCTTGTGATAATGGCAGAGAATAGTGGAAGCCCCATCATTGAGAAGCTCGACAAGAACAACTACCCTTCATGGAAGTTCCGTGTCACGAACTTTCTTATTGGAAAAGGCCTCTACGAGTTCATTTCAGGTGAAGAAAAGGAGCCGGAGGTGAGTGATCCTCCAACTGCGGAAGAGACAAAGGCACGAAAGGAATGGAATGCAAAAGACAAGAAGGTCATGTATTGGTTGTCTGCAGTAATTGACAATAATATGCTGGGACACATTAGAAATGCAGAGAATGCATATGCAGCTTGGACCATACTTGAAAGTATGTTTTCTGTAAATACAAAGGCACGAAAGATTCAACTCAAGAAAGAGTTGAATACATTGAAGAAAGGGAAGATGTCTATCAATGAGTATGCACTGAAAGTAAGAAGCATTGCATATGCATTGGCAGCGATTGATGCAATGCCCGATGATGATGATTTGGTGCCGTCTACCTTGGGTGGACTTAACAATGAAAAGGCTTGGAAGTCTTTTGTAACTTCCGTATATGTCAGAAAGCCATTTCCAGATTTCGATGAGTTGGTCTCCCTTATGATCACTGAAGAGATCAACATGCAGAGTGAGACATCTGAAAGAAGTGGTGAACAGGTCCAAGATTTCTACTCCAGTTCTGGAAGGGGACGTGGCAGGTTCTCTTCAAGAGGCCGTGGTACAGGACGTGGTAGTGACAACCAGCAAAACAGATTGAATCAGCAATTTGGCGATATGCAGGTTTCAAGAGGTCGTGGTAACTTTAGAGGCAGGGGGAGCTTTAGAGGAAGAGGTGGATGGCAGAACAGAGGTTCTAACAACTCTGGTATTGTGTGCCACTACTGTGGCAAAACAGGTCATATTGCAACCCAATGTTATGCTAAGAGAGATGATATCCGTAGTGGTAAGTTGCAGCAAGGAAACTATGCATCGTCTTCACGAGAGAATGAAGACAAAAATGAACGTTTGTTCGTTATGCAGCATATGGTGAATGCTGTTACAGGAAAGGGAACACATGAAGATGTTTGGTATGTTGATTCAGGTGCATCCAATCATATGACTAGCCATGCAGAATGGTTTGGAGAGATGCAGGATTTGCAGAATGCAGGTTATGTGCAGACGGGTGATGACTCATGCCACCCAATTTCACACATTGGAAAAGTTCCCTTGTCCTTGCATGATGGTAAGACAAAGAGTCTTTCAGATGTATTGCATGTGCCATCTATTACAAAGAACTTGGTGTCAGTCGGTCAAATGGTAGAGCAAGGGCTGCAAGTCAGATTTAATGCAAAGGGCTGCTTTGTAGAAGACTTCAATGACAAGTGCAGGTTGGTAGCAAAGGGAAGTAGAGTTGGACGTATGTTCACTCTAGATGCTGGAATTTCTACTATGAATGCGGCTATGTATGCCAAAGGAAAAAGTGTTGTTGCAGACATTGAAATTTGGCACAAACGCATTGGACATGCAAATGTACAAAGGCTGAAATTAATGCAGTCCAAAGGGTTGGTCACAGGTTTGCCTACATTTAAAGTTGCAGAATTTCAGAAGGTATGTGAAGTATGTCAGTTTGGTAAGCAGGCAAGACAACCCTTTTCACATGACAGAGATGTAAGCAGAAATATCCTTGATGTTGTTGAAAGAGAAACAGGCTTGAAAGTAAAGTGCCTGAGGTCAGATGGAGGGGGAGAGTACCTCTCAAATGAGTTCAGTGATTTTCTGAGGTCTCATGGGATAAAGAGACAGTTCACATGCAGGTATACCCCACAGCAAAATGGGGTTGCAGAAAGGAAAAACAGGCATATTGCAGAAGTTGCACGCGCCTTGATGGCTGAAAAGAATATGCCTAAGCATTTTTGGTCTGAGGCTGTTCATACTGCTGTTTATATTATGAACAGAACTCCCACAGTTGCAGTTCATGGTATGACCC
This sequence comes from Lygodium microphyllum, assembly GCF_053477565.2. NCBI lineage: Eukaryota > Viridiplantae > Streptophyta > Polypodiopsida > Schizaeales > Lygodiaceae > Lygodium > Lygodium microphyllum. The sequence goes on from NC_141148.1 coordinate 110,964,037, forward strand.
TCGAAGAATGTTTTACAGGTAAGAAGCCTGATGTTTCACACTTGAAAGTATTTGGCTGCATTGCGTATGTTCATGTGCCAGATGAGTTGCGGAAGAAACTGGATCCAAAAGCTGAAAAGTGTGTCTTTATTGGATACTCTTTAGAGCAGAAAGGGTATCGCTGTTACAACCCTGTCACATGTAAGTTCAGAGTGAGCAGGGATGTCATCTTTGATGAAATGAGCAGTTGGTATGCATCTAGTGGTGATGCATTGGATGTTGATGATGATCATGACACTCATGTGCAGGCTGAAAGGCAAGAATCACGGACTCTTAGTGGACCAGAGACATCATCTGGTAGTCCTTGGTCTGGGAGACTAAGGAGTACCTCTACATCTTCAAGTGCATCTAGTAGAACTACAGGTAAAGACAAAGGAAAGAATAAAGTGTCAGAAGGTATTGATGCAGTTCTTGATGGAGACTCCAGTAGCTCAGAGAGCTTGGATGATGAGCTTGGCATTCCTTCAGTGAGGACTCCAGGTGTGCAGAGAACACGTGTTAATGCAAAGACTCCATTGAGTGATCCAGTGGTACGAAGGTCTAGCAGGGTGAGATACCCTATTAAAAGATTTGGTTTTGAAGGATATGCAGCTCACCATTATGCTTATATGGTGAAACTAGTTGAGGATGTTGAGCCCACATGTTTTGAGGAGGATGTTGGTCATGCTCATTGGGATGCAGCAATGGATGAGGAGATGGCTGCATTAGAGGCCAATAAGACTTGGGATCTAGTATCATTGCCGAAGGGAAAGAAAGCTATTGGATGTAAGTGGGTTTATAAGATTAAGCACAATGCAGATGGTTCTATTAGCAGGTACAAAGCTAGGCTGGTTGCAAAAGGCTATGCGCAGACATATGGCATAGATTATGATGAAACCTTCAGTCCAGTTGCTAGGATGACAACTGTCAGATGTGTGATTGCTTTGGCAGTAGCCAAAGGTTGGAGGTTGCAGCAAATGGATGTAAAGAATGCCTTCTTGCATGGTGATTTGCAGGAAGAAGTGTATATGGATCAGCCAGCAGGTTATGAAGATTTAGAGCATCCCACGTATATGTGCAGATTGAAGAAGGCACTCTATGGGCTCAAGCAAGCACCTAGAGCATGGTTTGACAAGATTAGAGAGTATCTTGTCAATATTGGCTTTTATGTTTCTGATGCTGATCACTCACTTTATGTGAGAAAGGGAGATGCAGGTTTGGTCATCATAGTCATCTATGTGGATGACTTGATTATTACAGGTGACAGTGATAGTGGAATTGTTGAAGTTGAGGGCTGTTTGAAGATGAAGTTTGAGATGAAGGATTTAGGTGAGCTAAGGTACTTCCTTGGCATTGAGGTGATCAGATGTGATGATGGTATATGGCTGTCCCAAAGACAGTATGGCTTGGATATGTTGTCCAAGTATGGTATGACTGCATGCAAACCACTTTCAGTCCCGTTGGAGCAGAATGTAAAGCTAAGTGCTGATGTTGGGGATGAGATAGAAGACCCTACTATGCTCAGGAGGATAGTGGGGAGTTTGATCTACATGACCATTACAAGGCCAGACTTGAGCTACGCTGTTGGTCTTGTGAGTCAGTTTATGCAAGTACCTAGAAAGCCGCATTTGGATGCAGTCAGACGCATATTGAGATATGTGAAGTCCACATTACATTATGGACTTTTCTATGAGGCAGGTACAGATGTACAGGTGTTTGGATACACAGATGCAGATTGGGCTGGTAGTATGTCTGACAGACGATCTACCAGCGGATACATGTTCTCTCTTGGTAGTGCAGTAGTTGCATGGAGCAGCAAAAAGCAATCTACAGTTGCTTTGTCGAGTACAGAGGCTGAGTATAGAGGTGCTGCTGTTGCAGCATGTGAGGTAGTATGGCTGCAAAAGCTATTGGCTGATTTGGATGTGCAGGTGGAAGGTTCAGTTGTCATTTATTGTGACAACATGAGCAGTATACAGTTGGCTAGGAACCCTGTGTTCCATGCCAGGACAAAACATATTGAGGTACACTACCACTTTGTGAGAGAGAAGGTACTAGCAGGTGAGATTGACTTGGTGTATGTCAGCACACAGGATCAGATAGCTGACATCTTCACGAAGGCATTGGGTACAGAGAAGCTTCAAAAGTTTCGAAGCTTACTTGGAGTTGTAGAGATGCAGTTGAGCTTGAGGGGGAGTGTTGAGATGACAAGCTCAACACATGCGGACATTGATGATGGACCGCCTGGTTAGATGGGTCCACACATCTATACTTAGCACGTCGGTGGTCATTATGCACCTCACATGGCCACTGACTCATTACTTATTATATTTAGGTTGTTACACCTATTTACAGCTGGCATAGTTATAGCGCCAGTCGACTAGTGTAGTCGGTTATGCATTGTTTGACTTAGTAGGCCACTTTCCTTTTATGTTGTATCTTATCTATACTTTGTGTACATTGTAAAGAGTGTGGGAGAAGAAGAAGAAATCAGCAAGAAAACGTTTTGGCCTCCATCTCTCTTCTTGTCTCTTGAGTGAGCTTCTCCTTGTGCATTCTGTGTGTGTTCGGCGCAGCATCTTGAGCAACCCCCTCCACCACGCGATTCTTGACATCTCTCTCTCTCTCTCTCTCTCTCTCTCTCTCTCTCTCTCTCTCTCTCTTTGTTGCTTTCTCTATCTCTCTTTTTCTCCTTCTTTTTGTCTCTTTTTCTTCCCTGCTCTTTCTAGATCTCTCTTTTCTTTCCACTCTCCTTCTTCTCTTTACTTCACCCTTTTATCCACCTCTCCCTTCACTCTCTGTTTCTTTTTCGCTCCCCCCTCTCTTTCTTTCTCTCTTTCTCTTTCTTTGTTGCCTCTCTCTTTGTTTCTCTCAACCCTCTTGTTGTTTCTCTCACACATTCTCCTCTCACCCTCCCTTTCTCTCTTTCTCTTTCTCTCTTTTTTTGTTATCTTTCGTCTTTTTTCTCTCTCTCTTGTTCTCTCTTACTTTTCCTTCCTTCTTCTCCCTCTCTCCTTTCCTCTCTTTCTCTCTCAATGCATCTCATTCTCAAGAAAAACAAACCAAAGAAAAGAAGAAAGCACAAGAACAAAGCAAGAAGAGGCATTGTACCTATTGTAAAGGCCCGAGGATGGATTCTTCATCTCCTCTTGAGATGCCTCCTCTTTCTCCCTCTTGCATTGAGAAACTCTCCTCTCTCTCTTTCTCTCTTCCTCTCCCTATCCCTCCCAAATCCATGATCTCTCTCTCTCTCTCTCTCTCTCTCTCTCTCTCTCTCTCTCTCTCTCTCTCTCTCTCTCTCTCTCTCTCTCTCTCTCTCTCTCTCTCTCTCTCTCTCTCTCTCTCTCTCTCTCTCTCTCTCTCTCTCTCTCTCTCTCTCTGTTTGCCAGCAAAATGTTGCACTGGAATTTTCGACGCTTTTTTTTCTCAAAGCTGCATTAATTTATGACACAAATAGCGACGCCATTGTTTTTCATCGGAAATGACCATTGCTATTTGTCTATTCCCTTTTAGTGAGTGGAAATAACTTTCATGATCTTGAGGACTATTAATCTATCACCTCTTTTTTATTAAATAAGTTGCTCAAATGTCCTAATTTCCAATTAGAATAGTTCAGCTAATTCTTATTTATGGAAAACCTACCCAACTTATCAAATCTACCCATTTGTAAAATATATTCATTATCCCTTCTTGGGTTCCACCCCATTCTTATCTAGAATTAGGCCTTTCAATGCCATCATATTGAGCTCACAGAGATTTTGTCTGAAGTCTCGGACTGACTATGAGGATTACTCTGTGACTTGAGAGCCTCACTAGTTCTTGTGCCTCCATAAAAGAAAACCTTTCTTTATGGAGAATTTTTATCTCAAATATTGGTTAACGCTCTAGGTAGCTATTCTAGGTCTTGATGAGAGAGTCTCATCAAGGATCTTGAGGAGGTGCAATTCCCAAAATCAATTATGTATGGTTAGTTACAATAGAGTTTTGAGAATATAATGATGCATGGTTAATTAGAGAGAAGGATGTGTGATTAGTTAGAGTAGAGTGTCAACAATGTTGAGATGGCAAGTATGGACCACCTAGTTAGATGGGCCTACATGTCTACTCTTAACATGTCAGTGATTATTATGATCCTCACATGTCCACTAACTTTTTGCTTATTATATTTGGTTTGTTGCACCTACCTACAGTTGGCATAGTGATAGGGCCAATTGATTAGTATACTTAGTTATGTAATGTTTGACTTAGTAAGCCACTTTCCTTTATGTTATATCTTATATATACTTTGTGCACATTATATTATGTATGAAAGAAGAAGAAGAAACTAGTTAGAAAATTTTGGTCTCCATCTCTCTTCTTGTATTCTTGAGTGATCTTCCTCTTGTGTGGATGATGTGTGTTTGGCATAGTAGTTTAGGCAAGTCCCCCCACCATGCGATTTGTGCCATGGTATTAGAGTACTACCACTAAGAGAGGGTGGTTTTGAAGGCTAAATTGAATGAGAAGAAGCAAATATTTGAGCAAGAAAGCAATGGGTAATAAGCTCTCCCATTCTTCCACTCTTTCTCTTGGATAGTGCATATGGAGGCATCAAAAGCAAGGTAGAGCAAAAATCTTAGATTGCTCTAAGATTTGGTGTGTGAGTAGAGTACTCTATATTTAGATAAGGCCTTTAGGGCTTGCTCACTTTTGCAAAAAACTACAATCTGCATCAAGCAAGTTGATACCAGTTGTACCATAACTAAACACATGGCCTTTTTCATATACAACATAATAATAACCACAATCTGCAATCTATATACAGATGCCCACTATGTCTTCAACCCATCAAATACCTAAACCTTATAGATTCAAAATGTATAACATGTGCATTTGTAAATAGCTAATGCAATTGAAACTGCAATGTATCCAAAAACTACTATTGAGACCACTAGTAGGTCCAAAATAGTGGTCAAAATTACCTCAGATACCAAAGTCGTAGTGGTAAAGCCCTAAAGGGCATATTTGAATATATAGATGTTTTTTTAGCCTACCAAGTTTCACTAAATCAGAGACTATAACCTTGCCAACCTTAGGATCCTCCTACGGCTATAACCCAAGGTAAATTAAGCAAGATGGAATACCTTATTACCCGTTGCTTGCTTGCTTACTCTCATGCTTCAATGCCTTCACCTCAACCTTCAATCAAGCTCCATGCAGTCATGGGATGGCTTTGATACCATGAAAATGGACAAGAGGGGAGAGAGGTCAAGAGACCAAGAGCACTCACACAAAAATATTGGAGACTTAAGCACATAGAGAGATAGGATTGGAATCTTATTCTTCTTTTTTCTTCTTCTTCCACACAAAAAAACTAAGTCTACAATATGATAAGAGACTAATATGGGACTACCATAATGTATATACATATGATCAATAAGTGCGAACCTAATAAGGAAAGAAGAGGTGGCACAATGAATATGCCATAACCAAGGATAAACTATGTGGGTGTAGTCCACAACTGTAAAATCACTGGTGTATCCTCATGTAGATTATCTAACATGCAAGTGAATAATATCCTACCACATCACTATAATACATGTAGTAGATGCTAGCTCATACAGAGCTTAACATCTCAACAATAATCGTGATTAGCTAGCTCAAGATTTCTTTACCAATCTTTTTTATTGCCCTATTGGTGGCAATTATGGTGGCCCACAAGTAGAGGTGCTTATGAAACATTATAGAGTCTTGGAGTAGCAAAACATGGAGTTTCAAGATCATGTTCGAGTTTTGGAAGTGGATGGCCTCTAATTATTGGTTGATATGGAGGTTGAAGTGAAGTATTTACTAAAGCATATCCTAGCTCAGAAGCGAAAATCAGTGGCCATCATATGTAGTATGCTATTGTGCCTTTTCCTACTACTTTTTCTGAACCAATCCTAAACTTGAAAGATCAATCTACTTGATGGGCAAGAAGGTTGTATGTAGGTATCAAGCAGCAGTGGTTCTCCTAGGAGGATTCGTTGAAAGCACATTAGTACATGCAATTTTAGCCTAAAGTGAAGGAGCAGCCACTAGGTGATGATTTTGACCCTCTTTTGACCCTTCTCGAGATGTCTGAAAGCATTCTCAACTTGTGTAGTTGTAGGGGCCACCTACTCAGTCCAAGAATATGCCAATAAAGCACCTTCTATGGATTTATACTCTAGAGGATGAGTAGATGTGCTAATTTTAATGGATGGATCATTTGGAGGAAAGTTTGGTATTAGTGTATATTCAATAGAATGATCCCTAGTAGAAGGTTTGACAAAGCAAAATTATTCTTCTTTAAGTTTCAAAACCTCCATTATGGAATTTTATTAACTTATGGCTACAGCACCATCATCTGAATAATCATCTACCCTTGTTAACCTTATCACAAGAAAAAGTGAAAAAAGTGAAAAAGTGCAAGTCGGGAGCTGAAAGAGGCGGCCTAAACGGAAATCGGACACAACAGAAGAAGTAGGAAGGGAAACGGCCCAAAGCGCAAGGAAAGCCTCAAAAGCTAAGTCAAAGACAAAAGTGCATTTTTTAATGCAAGGCACCCCTGAAACTTTTGTAAAAGATCACTAGGCTCCCTATTGTGCAAATTATAAGGGTAGACGAGTAGTAGAAAGGACGCTAAGAAGATAGAAGGACAATAGGAAAGAGGGCCTAGGGCCACAACTGGGCCATGTAAAAAAAGGGGATGACCACCCAAAAGGGATTAGAGTTTTGTATATAAACTCAAAAAATGAATGATAAGCTCATTCTTTGGTGTGTAGCAAATGTGATCTCTTCTTCTTCTCTCCTTCTTGCTTGCTTGTGTGTGCTTGGATGACAGAGGGAGTGTCAGAGTGTGAGGGAGTGAGTGTGTGAGTGTGTGAGTGTGTGAGGGTGAGGGATCAAGGAGAACAAGCTCTCCATCATCTCCTCTCTTCTTCTCTTCTCTTCTCTCCTCTTCTCTTCTCTTCTCTTCTCTTCTCTTCTCTTGCACGTGACTATGGAGGATGGACCTTGAAGGTGAAGGCTTGAGGTTGCTTGAGCTCACATCTAGAATCATGGAGCTACAGGGTTGCTTGAGGGAGGAGGCTACTTGTTTGGGCATCAAGGTAAGCTCACAATACCTCCGTAGGATCGAAGGTGAGTTGGCTAGGTGAGAGATAGCCATTTGTGCTCGCTTGAAATGCTTAAAAGAATAAGTAGTCCGTGGGTGTTGGTGGTTGAGCGTGAGCTCCCATTATAACCCTATTGCCACCCTTAACTTGCCTACCAAGAGGCCATCAAAGGGTTTGGAATTGGCTTGTCCCTCTCCTAGTTTCCTTGGTTCTAATTCTTGGTCATGTTCCTAATATAGTTCATCCTCTTGGTTTGCATCTCCCTTAGCAGTAGATTAGGATGAGCCTTCTCTCGATGGTGAAGGCAACTTTTACAATTAACTTTGAATGTTGTCTGCCCCTATTAGTGGTGGTGATGATATGAAGTCATGGACTAGAACATTCATTGGCCCATATAATTCTGTCCATGAGGAGCGCTAGTGGATTTGAATCCATCAATGCATGCTATGTGTTGGGTGTTGTGGATGGACCAAATGTTGAGGAGTCAAGAGATAAATGTGAAAGAGTTAAGCATTATGTCTAGAGTCAATGAGTCTTCTATTTTGAATCATGCCTCTAATCAGCATGATTTCTCTTTCTTTGTGCAATGAAGTAATGAATATGTAAAATTTCCCTATGTTGGGTTCAAGTATTGTGGTATTCTACCTTTGATAAGTGTATTTGAACCCAATTATAGATTGTTGATGATACTAATCCATTGAATAGGGTTGAGTGTAAGGGTAAGGTCTTTGTATGTATACCATGAGGTTGCCTACAAATGCACTTATACATGGAGTAGTAGTCACACAAGCTCTATTTGGGTTTATGCTTCTACATATAATTCCCTAGGATCAGTGGTGAATCCTCACATGTGTGACATCATGAGAGTGTGGTCCTGAGATATGCCTCAATGTTGTATCTTTCTATCATGAATATAAAGTATTCCTTAATCATACATATTGTGTGCAAAGCATATTGCAATCAAAGATAGGAACTGCATTATTCAGCTTCAACAAACCAAGGAACTCCTCCATAGACTTATGACACTAATATCACAAGGTCTTGCCATGAGCACTCTATTATCATAGCTTAAAAAGTTAAAATATTTTGTATACTCTATAACAATGAAAATATATATATATAGTATCTTGTGATGTATACTCAATTCAATTAATTTAAGTAAAGTTTTATGTTTTGTCTTATGAAATGTGTAACTGCTAATTTATGTTAAAAGTGCACACGCATTGGAAGTAGCAATAGGTACGGATATGAGTTACATTATCACCTATATAGGATTATAGATGTATGTACCATGTGTTTACAAAATTAAATCGCATTGTGCAAATGTATACAAACGCGGCATTTGCATACCATACATTATTGTCACACTTATACTAACAATTTATTTATTTATTTAATATATATTTATTAGGATGAAGAAAAATGTCTTATATTTTTTTAAAAAGCACACGATAGTTGATAACAATGACTAATACAAAGAGATGATAGCTAATGAGGACTCTCATTCATTCCCCTTGGCTTTTTCAAGGGGGAGAGAAGGGGCCAACTTTAGAAGAAAGTAGAAGTACATTTTTTGCTTCAAAAATAACATGCTTTCCCTTTAACTTTTCCTCTAGGAGAATATTATCTGATACTTTTGCAAGCTCACCTAACATAATGAGCATATACATTGCTTCACCATGCACTTATCAAACAAGTAAAGAAGCTTTGATTACTTGATTAGCATCACCTTGTCTAAGCTAGTTGCTACATGTAATACTCGAAAGGTCAAGGCCAAAATTTTCATGATTTTTTATCCCCTTGTGGTGGTGAGCATTGCTTCTAGAAGACTTCTATATCAGTAAAAAGATTGCCAATGTACTCCTTTAGAGTTGAATCCTATCAATTGACATACTAGGATCCTCCTTATCTCAATGACGCAAACTCATCTATATACAATATATCCTAAAAAATATAGTCAATTCAACAACATGATCACATGGAGTTATCGTAATGTGATGATACTTGACTATAGGGTGCATTGGGTCCCCAATGAGTCCAAGAAAATGGCCCTTGGGAGATTCACTATGGAAAACTTATAGAATTATGTAAGTGTAGGGGAGGGGTTTTTTCCAAAAAGTACGTAAGTGTAGAAATCACGGGTAGGCCCCATTAATTCCCCCCCTCCAAACATAAACCTAAGGGAGGGGGTAGGGGATGTGGGAAAAGGAAGGGGGAGGGAGCTCAATATATTTCCATAGCCACATACATTCCATAGTCCTAGTGTTTGAATTATATCCCCCTAGCCACATACATTCCATTGTACTAGCAATGTTGATTTTGAGTGAAGTGACTAAGGTATTTTATTCTAGCATGCACTTTGAAGTAGACCTTTGAAATCTATGAGGGCATAATCCAAAATATCAATATGATTTTGTATCTCATAGCTAGCCTTTGAAGTACATGAAAATTTTGTATTTTCAGACTAACTATGGAATGCACATGATGCCTTTAGCAAATCTAATCAATCAAAGACAACTCATATCATGTGAAATCTTGGTGAGAGCGGATTTTAGAGGCCATTTTTTGAAGCGAAAAAGAGCCCAACCGATCGTTAAAAACCAAATTTTCACGCAAAATGAAATGGTTGTTGATCGATGAGCTGGAGTTTTCCTAAATGGAGTTTGATGTGCTAGGAACCCAATGCAAGTCTCGATTCATCGATCAGAGTCCATTTGACCCCCCATTTAATCTCCGCAAGGTTTTGAATTATGAAGTATATATGTAATTTGGGAGCCACAAAGTGCATGAGAGTGGCCAAAAGTCTATAGATTGCAATGTCACGAAGCCATTTGTCCAAACAGATCTTGAACCCGAGCTCGTTTTTGCCCTCCAAAAGCAGAAAAACCACTTCCTCCGTAGTGTGAACACAAAATTTTGAACTAGTCCTTTTAAAAAGCAAAGCTTAAACTCAATTAAGTTTTAAAAGACCAAAAGACCTGATTCTTCAAAATGTGGAGGGGAGGGAGGAGGGGGACCTGGGGCACCATTTTTTTCAGTGCCCCCAAAAATCATTTAAAAATGTGATGTTTCTGTAGGTTGGAGATGAGGAAAATGCTTGGAGTAATGAGTTCTTTGATTTCTTCACCCTCCATTGTGAGAATTAGATCAAAATTTAATGCATTCTATCAAAAGATCTGATTTTAGTCTTTCTCTCTTCTCTCTCCTCTCTCCTCTTGTGGTTTGTTCTCATGGATCAATGTAAAAGAGAAGGGGGTGGGCTAGGATGGACAATTTTGATCATACATGATGCAAGAGTGAAAAGAGAAATGAATCAAGGTTGAATGGATCATCACCAATCATGGAAGAGCATCAATGGGCCTCCAATGTCAAAAAACATGCATCATAATGGGTGATTTTATGACTAAGTCATCGATTTCATTGTTTTATGATCAATTTTGGTTTGAAATTGTTAGAAATGCTTGTCCTTGATTGCCCATACTTTGACTAGTCAATCATATTGAAGAAATCATAAAAAATTAGTCATATAATAATTTTATGCTAAATATGCAAAACCTGAGACTATGCGGTTTAAGGGAAAATATGTGATTTTTTGGGTTTTAGTGTGCATATGCTATTCCTATGGGTTGAAACATGCTAAGAAAATCATTTTCAATGAGATCAATCAATATAAACCAAAAAAATAGTAATTATTTATAAATAAATAGAAAAAATAAAAAATTTAAGAAAATTAGGTTTTTCACATCAGAAAAATAAAGAAAAATAAGATTTATGTTTGTGAACATATGATAGAGCTGAAGCATGAGGTTTAGCCTCAATTCAGCCCTATCTCTTTGTTAGAGTGAGTTTTTATCACCTTCGAAAAAGAAAATTACATTAAAAACCACACCTTAAACCTACCATCGCGCATGCAAAATTTTAAATGGTAGAGAGTATGTGAGGTGTCCGCCAGTCTCAATCCAAAGTGCACCTTTTAGCAATCCATCAGTAGGTTTTCCAAAATGACACCACTTGGCCCTCCCTTGGAGTATTGCGAGGGTTTGTCACTTAGGCCCTACAAAGTCTACATCACGAAAGAGTTCCGCACTACAAGGGACTGGGGCAATAGCGACGCCGATTAGCGATGGCGTTTATCGGCGTCGCTATTGGCGTCGCTATATGCGTCGCTATACGCGTCGCTATTTGCGTCGCATTTGCGACGCAAATAGCGACGCATATAGCGACGCCGCAGGGAAAAAAAAGCGCGGCCGAAACCAGAGCGCCGTTTTCATTTTGTTTTCTTCGCCTTTTGAGAGCGAGAGCGAGGGAGAGAGCCAAGGCTTTGTGAAAGAAGAGGAGGAAGAGACTTGTTGCCGCCGCCGCCGCCACCGTCGTTGTTCGCGAAGGAGAGGAGGAGCCCTCGTTGCAAAGAGAAGCCGCCCACGCTCGCCATATCTCATTGGTGAGTCTCCCTCTCTCTTTCTTTTACTTGTTGAAGGTTTAAATCGTTCTCTTTTGTTTATTTAGGAGAGGAAAAGAAAGAGAAGGAGAGGGAGAGAGAGAGAGAGGGAGAGAAAGAGAGGGAGAGGGAGAGAAAGAGAGTGAGAGTGCATTCTCTCTCTCTCTCTCTCCCTTTTGCTTGTTTAATGTTTAAATTACTTTCTTCTTTGCTTGTTTAGGAGAGGAAACGAGAGAGTAAGAGAGAAAGAGAGGGAGAGGGAGAGGGAAAGGGAAAGAAAGAGAAAGAGAAATAGAGGGAGAGGGAGAGAGAGGGGGAGGAAATAGGAGAGGGAGAGAAAGAAAAAGAGAGGGAGAAGGAGGGAGAGTGCATTCTCTCTCTCCCTCCCTCTCCCTTTTGCTTGTTTAATGTTTGAATCACTTTATTTTTTTCTTGTTTAGGAGAGGAAATGAGAGAGAAAGAGAGTGAGAGGGATAGGAAGGGGAAGGAAATGAGAGAGGGATAGAAAGAGAAAGAGAGGGAGAGTGCATTGTATCTCTCCCTCTCCCTTTTGCTTGGAGGATGTTTAAATCACTTTATTTTTTGCTTGTTTAGGAAATGAGAGAGAAAGAGAGATAGAGAGGGAGAGGGAGAAAAAGAGAGGGAGAGGGAGAGGGAGAGGGAGGGGGAGGGGAAGGAAATGAGAGAGGGAGAGAAAGAGGGAGGGGGAGGGAGAGGGAGCGAGGGAGCGAGGGAGAGGGAGAGGGAGAAAGAGGGAGAAAGAGGGAGGGAGAGGGAGAGGGAGGAGGAGGGAGGAAATGAGAGAGGGAGAGAAAGAGAACGAGAGGGTGAGGGAGAGGGTGAGAGAAAGAGAGGGAGAGGGTGAGGGAGAGGGAGAGGGAGAGGGAAGGGAATGAAATTTAAGATAATATACGTATCGATAATGGTATGCAATGTGCTTTGCATACGGCCACGTACTTCATCAAAATTAACCCAAAATTATTGTTATAGAAGTGGAGATCCCTTAAATTGAGTATAGGATAATTTCTCTCAGGTCTTATGACTATGAGTAGAATTGATTGAAATAAATTTTATTACTATAGTTGTAAAATTTCATAGATGGCGCGCATTAATTTTAAAATGGATTACTTATACTCAAAGCCGAGATATAACAAAAAATTATCTACCGGGACAAACAAATCGTTGAGCATGATACAAGGCCGAGATATAACATCGGAAAATCTCTCGACTACTATATACAATGCAAGGTTTATGGTCAACTTGCAAGTTGACGTACATCTCCAAAAAGCTATCCATTTAAGCCTCGTTTGCTGTAATGTAGATAAGATGGCAAACGAAGAAGGTCCTATTGTTCAAGACCGCGAGTCGTATCTTAATCAGCGTGTCCCATGTCCTTGCTCTCAATGCAAGTTGGCAATTAGACGAAAACGTCGATTGTCTATAGAACACGTACGACGATTTGGCGAGTTTCAACCTGAGATTATTGATCAGGCGATTGCAGATTTTCAGCAAACGGTATTTTCAAGTTAGCATTTTTCATGCATTGTACTCTCAAGCTAATTGAAAACCATACACAATAAGATTGGGTCTTGTTGGCAAATTTTGTGTCCAGGGGGGTGATGTCTCGACCCAAGGGGGAGAGCACCCTTTGCGGCCAATTAGAAGAGTTCTTGGACATGAGATGGATGGATGGCAGGAGCCAATAGACCACTCGCAAGGCCCATCTATATCGTCAATGCCAGAGGAGACAGACAACCTTCCCGACTTGCCTACAATCTTGGAGCCTGAGATGGAGGCAATGATCGATGCATTGATTCCCATGGATGTTGAGACATCTGACCCGCTTAGAGAGGAAGCATCCATACCATTATATGATGGGTGCCGAGTATCTCGGTTGAAGACATTGCTTGCACTCTTAAGTGTGCAAGCGAAATACGGTTGGAGCGATACGAGTGTGACTGAGTTATTCAGGTACCTTGCATACAGACTTCATTGTTTTTTTTTAAAACAGTATTATTGTAAATATGGATGGATTTTTCAAGGTGTTTTATGATGTTTTCAGGTTATTGAAATATCATATATTGCCACCTGCAAACACCATGCCTGAGTCTCGTGATGATGCACGACATGTTTTACGGAAGCTTGGCATGGACTACAATAACATCCATGCATGTATCAACGACTGCATATTGTTTCGAGATGAATACGAGACTATGGAGACATGTCCAAAGTGTGGTGCTCACAGGTATCGACAGGACTTGCAAGGGCAGACCATCCCTCAAAAAGTCCTCAGACACTTTCCGCTCATCCCCCGCATAAACCACATGTTTCGCACGTCTGCCATGGCAAGCTTGACAACGTGGCATGTGCAGAATAGGTCTACGGATGGAGTGCAACGAATATCAGCAGATTCGCGCGCATGGAGCCACATTGACTCTACCTTCCCAGGCTTTGCGCGAGAGCCAAGGAATCTTCGGCTCGGTCTCGCCATGGATGGTGTGAACCCATTCGGTCTGCGCTCGACTTCTTACAGTGTGTGGCCTATAGTGCTTGTCAACTACAACATTCCTCCATGGCTTTCTACGAAGAAAGGACATCTCATCCTTAGCTTGCTCGTCCCGGGCCGCTACAAAGTAAAAAATATGGACGTGTATCTTCGTCCATTAGTCGATGAGCTTAAGATTTTGTGGGAGGAGGGGGTCACGGTGCAAGATATGAGCAGGCGCGATGGTCGGCGGTCAGCCAACATTCGAGCCATTCTCATGTGGACGATGCATGACTTTCCGGGATTGGGAGAGTGCTCAGGTGAGCAGACATTTGTTCACGCCGGTAATATCTATATTTTATTTCATTCAATCAAGTATTCACTAGGTCGTGGATCGCCTTGCAGGTCTCGTTACCTCAGGTTATCATGCATGTCCATTGTGTGGGCCACAGTTAGACTCCCGAAGGTCACGAACCATGAAGAAGATGGTATATCAAGGACACGCCACTTTCTTGCCGGAGGATCATGAACTCAGGGAAGGTTTTCTTGGACGACCTCCAGCACGTATGAACGCTGCAAGCTGGTACGAGCTGAAAATGGTAAACCCGGAATCACATCCAAATGGAATGCGACGGTTCTCAGTTTTCTACGAGTTGCCATATTGGACCCACTTACAGGTCAACCACTTGTTGGATCCCATGCATATTTTCAAAAATGTGGGCAGCTTGCTATGGGACCACATCACAGGAAAGAGAGACACTATAGGGTCACGAATGGATTTAAAGGAGGTAGGTAAGATGGAGGCGCTTTGGCCGCAGTCGAGTGCTGAAGGGGGAGTGCAGCTTCCTCGCGCTCCCTGGGTTTTGTCTACCAAAGAAGAGCGCATTGTGAAGCAAGTAATCAAGTCTATCCGCACTCCGACGGGTATGATGCGTTCTCTCAGGTCCGCATTTTCTAAAGATGACCAAATGTCTGGGCTAAAATCCCATGATTGGCATAAGATATGTCAGGTTTGTGAACAGAATGGATTTTAATAAGCGTGGACATTTTGAAATTTGAAAAGTGACCATTATTCTTAATGCTTTCTCATTTGTGGCAGTTTGTCCTACCGATCGCGATCGCGGGATGCCTAACTCCAGAAATTCGTGGGGCCATTTACAAGCTGTCGACTTTGGTGCAATGGATCTCACAGAAAGAGATTAAGACGTCCTCTATTGAATCCGCAAGGCGGGGAGCAGTTGAGACGGTCTGTCTCTTTGAGAAATACCTGCCCACTAGCATGCTCACGATACAAGTTCACCTTCTTGTGCATCTTGTGGACGAAGTGGAGATTGCCGGACCTGTCCATACGCGATGGATGTTCTTCCTGGAGCGCTTCATGAAAACCCTGAAAGGCTTTGTGCGACAACGAGCTCGTCCGGAAGGTAGCATGGCGGAGGGTTGGTTGGTGTCAGAGGCATTAGTGCATATCTCACAATGGCTACCAACGGTGGAACCAGACAATGAAATGCTATGGACGCTCAAGGACGATGACAGGCTGACTGGAGATGTGGTGGTTGGAAATGGGGTAGAAAAAAGAATGGATGCCTCAATGGAAGAGAAAGTGAATCGCTTTTGTATGTTGCACCATGCCTCCATGGAGACGTGGCTCGCCAAGTACCAGATTGCAAGGCAAGATCGAGAGGAAGCGCGAGCTGAATTCCGACGCAGTACGCGTCACCAACCGATTCGATATCCCGAAGGCATGGAGGAGATGCCGCGGTTTATGTCAACACGATGGTTGCATGGAGCCTTGATCGCAGCATCCAGCGAAGGGGCAGAGGTCTCAATGGAGGAGTGGGAGTTCTCGAGGGGATGTAGTCCAAAGGTAATGAGGGGTTTAGAATGTGTCGTATCTGAATTTGTTTGCTACATCTAATTTGAGTGTTTCAATGTGCAGTACAAAATATATAGTGCAGCGTGGTCGCGCGGACGGCATTTTCGGGTGGAGCGTATTGACAAAATGCGCTCCACAATGGACTGTGGTGTCATGGCAAGGTTTGAGCAAGAGAGCCGGCGACGAGCAACGGATCCGAACACGGTTGTGGATGAGATGGAGTATTTTGGGAATTTGCAAAGTATTATTACGGTGGATTACCGTAGCTTCTCCATGATAATATTCGATGTGCAGTGGTTCAAAGTGGTACTTGGAGGAGCTGGCGCAACGGTTCGACGAGGTCCATCTGGATTTCTCGAAATAGATTCCAAAAAAAAATGGATGGATTTGCGCGACACCTTTGTGTTGCCGGCACATTGTGAACAGGTAATCTTCTAGTCATTTGCTTGCTAATTGTAATACGACATGCTTTATGTCACAATGGTTTGAAGACGGTTTGTAAGTGTTTGTGAACAGGTAATCTTCTATCCAAATCCCCGACAACCTCGATGGTGGTATGTTATACCTTCAACTCCTAGAGGTGCGAGAGTATACGATCAAAGCGATGTTCCAGGCATAGATAAAGAATATATGCAAATAGAGGGATCGAAATTACAAGGGGTGGAGGCCACCGCAAGCTTGGAGCCCGCATCGGCTAACAATGATGGAAATACAGAAGTCGTAGAATTTTTTGAGAACGAGGCAGACTCGTTCTTTTGTGGTGACATGTCTATCGACCTTCCAGTGTATGCAGAGTTATGTCAGGAGATTAACATGGGACCATAGAATACTTCATTCTTGGAGAATTGTATTACTCAATTCGTTGTTTAGATCTTCCATAAAGGTAGATAAGATATGCATTTTAAGATGGATTTTTCAAAAATGATTTATATTAATGCGCTTTGTATAGTTTCAATTGATTATTCTAACATTATTTTTTATCTCTGCAGGTATCTTTATTTTCAGGATGAGTCGAGGGATGAGCGATGAGGAGTTTCAGGAGATGATGGCACGTATGTCTCCAGATCAGCTCGCGAGATTCAGAGAGATAGCAGATCAGGAGCTGTCTCGTTCTTCGTCAGGGCGCTCTGCTAGATCAGCTTCAGTGCGATCAGATGCTTCAGCTTCGAGCAGACGATCTCGACGCTCGCGACTTGGGCCAGAGGGAGGGACTGCGACTGCAGGAGGATCAGGGGGGTGCTGCTGTGGAGACACGGACGCGGTGTCTCCGTCTCGTCGTTCAGCTAGAGCTCGGTCACCTCCAGGATTTGTCACACCTGTGGGGACGTCCACTCCAGTTACTCCGGCTTTTGCGCAGCCGTCGGCAGATGTCACGCCTTTTGGTGGCACTCCTTTTGGTGGCACCCCCTCTGGTGGCACTCCTTTTGGTGGCACCCCCTCTGGTGGCACCCCTTTCAGTGGCACTCCGGGAGAGGGTACCCCCGTCGGTACACCGGATGTTCAGGGGTCTCCTGGATATGCCCAGGAGCGTGGACGGAGATGGGAGAGGGCCCATACGAGGCACACTCCTAGGGATTATGGATACCTAGTGGATGGCAGGTCAGGAGCTATCATCATGAATGATGAGGGGAGGAGGGTGATAGCTCGCATGAGGGAGTTGTGCCAACAAGTTTTTCGGCACAACGTCCTGGATCATTGGAGGAACATACCGGAGGGGAGCAAGGAGTACATAGTAGCATCCTTGCATGAGGAGTTCCCGGTGCCAGCCGCAGTGGATAGATTCTCTACGGGCTGGATGATGGATTGCATGCGTGCATACATGTCACATAGACGATCCGACGCACGCAAGGCAATCAAGAGTGGGGCTCCAAAGCCCGAGTGGTTAGATGCAGAGGACTGGCGCCGACTGAGGGAGGAGGCTACAAATTTGCCAGGACGTTGGAGTCAGCAGCGGGAGGCGGCGAGGGCACGAATCGAGGCCGGATCGGTACATCATCTTGGGAGTGGCGGCCACAGGACATATTTGGAGGACTTTGTAAGTTTCTCTTTTGTTTTGCTTATTTGTTTTTTTGAGATATTATTTGTACTGACAATCATATTTCTAACAGTTAGCATTTTGTTTTCTTTGCAGCACTCCATTACAAATCGTGATCCGCAAGGCCTTGAGACTCAATATGCAGAGAGGCACGGTCTCAGATCATTGATCGACCGATTGTACAGACGCGGCAGCCCAGTAAGTCTCTCATCTTTCATGTCCGTAGTTACCATGAGATATTTGAATGCATTATTGTATGGTGGATTGATATGTTGTTTCTTTTTCTGCAGAATCCGTTTGATGCTCCTTTGCAGAGGGACGAGCTTTCGGGGGACGACGATTTGTAGCTCGCCCTCGGATCCTTAGCGCTCACATACCTTTAGTTTTTAGTCGCCCGATCTATATAGACATTTTCTATGTATTAGTGATATTGTTTTATGATTGTACCAATCGCATTTTATGTGATATCATGTATTTATTTCATCTATCAGTTTTATGATTTCAGTATAGATTCTTTTTGTTTGCAAACGCTTTGTATGCAGCAGTGCAGAAACTATTTTGTATGGCTCTCATACAGCACACAGTGCTATATGTGGCAGGGCAGCAAGCTGCCCTGCCACAAAATTTTTTTTCCTCTGTTACCGTCGCTATTTGCGTCGCAAATTTACTGCAGACGTCGCTATTGTCGTCGCTATCAGCGTCGCAAATTCTCTGCAACCGTCGCTATATGCGTCGCTATTTGCGTCGCTATATGCGTCGCATTTGCGACGCATATAGCGACGCATATAGCGACGCAAATAGCGACGATTCCATGGCGTCGTCAATAACGACGCTTTTTCCGACGACGGGGGCAAATTTTGTTGTTTGTATTTTCGTCGCTTTAAACGTCGCTATAAGGTCTATATCTTGTAGTGCCGGCCGAACCTACTAGGATCAACTTGAATTTTTGGGTTCCTAAAATCAAACGGGTCTCCTAATAGCCAGCTAGCGTCAGTAATTTCGAGCTTCCACTTCCTACTTGATTACTCAAACTGAAGCAGACTTGCCATTGCACTTGATTCAAAGAGAATGGGAGATGAAGGGGAGTGTGGTATGTCAAGCCTCCTGCCCATAAGGCAAAATCCCATTCCGGCCCCCTAAAACAATGCAAGTCGGTTCTACCTAACGACTAGTTCAATTGATCGTCTTCCTATCTCTATCGTCGATTTAGAAAAGCTTCTAGCTAATTGGGACTACCCTACCATTGGACGGATCCGTCGAGGGTCACGCCCACCCGCTTTCCTTTGATGACAGTCTCATCTTTAGTTTTTTAATTACCCACATCACATTTATTGAAACATATACAACCAGCTTTCTTAATTAGTCTGTTAAACCACAAGTTCCTTTACGTAATTTATTTCACAGATACGCATACAATTCAAACAACCCTTGAATTTTTTTAAAAAAAAAATATTATATTGTAAGTTTATTATAATTTTCATCTTTCTCATCCTACGGAAGATCTATAGAATTCCACCAG
Organism: Lygodium microphyllum; assembly: GCF_053477565.2. NCBI lineage: Eukaryota > Viridiplantae > Streptophyta > Polypodiopsida > Schizaeales > Lygodiaceae > Lygodium > Lygodium microphyllum. The sequence goes on from NC_141148.1 coordinate 110,983,526, forward strand.
GGTATTCTGTTCACCAAGATTCCTCCCCTTTTAACTAGTATTAGGGTTTCAAGATCCTATCCTCGGTCGCAAAGGGGCTCTTCTAATTCTAGGAGTAATGCGGAATTTACGGCTAGAGCCCCCCCTAGCATCCACATTTCCTATTGCTTAAGACTATCCCTATGGGGACAGACCTTTCAGCTACATAGCCGGTCTAAGCCTCTTAAAGCGATAATCATGACCCCCTCGAAGTAGGGTCTTGCAGCTAGCTTGGGGGTATCCTAGTGTGATCTTTCCTTTTATCATGTTTGTCAATGTTTATAATGAGAGATCTAGATTCTAGCAAACACAAACAATCCTTTCAAATAATCACAATCACACCATCATGCCATTCACACCTTCACATAGCCAAGGTAGATCATTAACCCAAGGTAACCTTTCATTCTAACGAGGATTCTTCTTCCCATAAAGAAGTATTGAGTAGAAATCTTTCAACATTGTTAAGCAAGACACGAATTTCCCGTTTAGGGCTAAATTACCTAACATATGCGAATTTTCTTTAGTTGGTACTTAGAAAAATATTGTGATAATAATTTAACGAGATGATTTACAAGATTCTTTAAATAGACTTTCACTTTTTAAGCGTTAATCAACTCTTGACCATTGTCGCATTTGGCAATAAATATATCAAGTTATTTTACTAATTTTGAGTGTGCATAACATCATTTACTCATTTTGTGCAATAACCTCATGGAACTATTTTTATCATGATTTTACTTATAATCTAGATTAGTCTATCTACAAATCATAGGTAGCAACTAAGTATTTGTGCATGTATTAATACGCTCTCTAGATGAAACTAATATCTCATGTAAGCGTCAATGAAAAAGCTAACATTTTATGTACTTAATTTTGAAAAACACCTTATTATTTTATGTGGCAATATGAAAATAATAGCATATTTCTAAGTTGTAAACAAGCTGGTTTGGCACGACGTCATTGGGAATTTCGCATCTTTGCTTGCACTTGTGTTCACCACTCCCGATGTTCCAGTTTGGTAGTGGAAATTCAAGTAACCTCGAGCACTCCTCTATGTCTAGCAATACCCATTCTTTGACCGGTTGTGGTGGATTTCATGATCTTTCCACCTCATTGCTTTGGAGCCATCATTCGCAAGTGGGTTCCAAAGGTAGAGAAGGTGCAATGAATTCGAGATGCGAGAGCATGAGAGTAGCTTGTCGAGTTGAAGATCGAGACAAGGGAGATTGAGTTAATTCGTTTCCTCTCTAACCCCCTCTCTAATTCCCTCTCTTGCAACCTCTCAGGATCTTCTTTCCTCTCTCTCTCTCTTTCTAATTCTCCCCCTCTCTAGCTCCCTCTCGCAGCCTCTGGGGGAGGGGGGATATCCTTCTACCTCCCTCTCTTTTCCTCCCTCTTGCTCTATAATCCTGAGAAGGGCCTCTTTCCCTCTTACTTGGACTCTCTCAACTACTCCCCATGCCTCTTATTTATAGAGCTATATTAGAGAAGAAGGGTTGTGGCTAAGAAGAAGAGCTCTTTATGGAGGGGATATTGGCAGAATTAGCAATCTGAAGCTTCCAAGATGCAATCTAATGCTCAAATCGCAAATCTTATGGTTCAGTTGATTCCAAAAGGAGGTAAAACCATACGACACCTGCTCAAAAATCTTCGAGATCACTACTTCTTCTCCCCGTTCAAAGTGATATTTGTTGCCTGTAAACTGCAATCGTGACACGCGTGATTTCGTCAATCCTTCTTTTTGCATTAAATCTCCAAAACTGGCTACAAAAGCCACTTTCTTTTTTTACATGGCACACTGTTCTAGAAGTTTCCATAGCTTTTTAGGATATTTACAATAAATAATATTCAAAATATCAAAAATATGCTAGTTTTATCCAAAAATCTAGTATTTTTGGGCCATCCATACTATAGACACTGATAGTAGTGACTAATATGCCTCGTAACTCTCATTCACATGGTAACCTCCGTGATAGGTGGCTACAATCCTTTTCAATCTAGAAAAAATGTCGGGTTAGGATCCTCAGTTTTTTTTTGCTCGAGATCTTGTCTATTTAATGATTTTAGAGTTCTTCAAGTCCATTTTGCGATAAGTCAAGAATATTTTAAATCAAAGTTGGGATATCACAAAGTAGGGGGTTGTTGAGTGGTTAAAGTACGCTGAATTATGATGTTTCATGATGCATATCATATAGGGTGCAATGTTGTTTAAAATTTAAAGGGTCTAGTAGCACAAGAGTGTTCGATACTAGCCCTAAGCAATGAAGCACCATTGTAGTAGAAGAAAAGCATGAAAGGAATTATCTTTGCACTTTCATGTTGATGATTTTTAATGAATAAACTTGTTTGAGCACAATGGTCATAAACAATTGCATTGACACAACATGTGGTATCATACCCTGGATGCATAGCATATGTTCATATGAGTGATGGCCTACATCGAGAGTGCGAGGTATCCTAAGCTGTAGGGCTAGATACCTGGTTCCTTGGGAGTTATTTAGTGAGATTTATCTATTATCTCCTAGTTCGTTTAACTAAAAGAGTGGAGTGTGTTCGGAATGTGTTCTATGTTCATGGCGCATCTTGGGGCCAATCCCCAAGGTGGTATATAACACCAGCATGTTTAGGACTCCCTTTGAGGAGTGGGAAAGGATTTACTCATTGGACTACAAAATCATACAAATGCAAAGCTCTTAGACTCTCCTGGTCGTGAGGATGTGTGGGGTGGTTTTACGTGAGTAGTAGAGGCCCGCCGGCTAGTGCCATAGAGCTAGTATCGAGCCCGTTTTAGGTCCTAACACTTGGCCTAAAGTAAGACAACATGGTTGAACATGGTATCCCATTTTAATAAGAGTACCTTTGTAGTGTAGAGTAGGATAAAATCCAATTTCTTTTAGCTTGTGATTCAACAAATACTTGATAAAACCCTCTAGCAACAAATATATAATAGACCAAACTATAGTGAGCTTGATAAGTACTTAAAAACCGCTTTGAGAAGTCTGTTAGAATATCAAGATCATGTTACTATTCAATCAGTCTATCTTTATGTGTGTGACCAACATTAGCTGGATATAGCTGTACACGTGTGTGACATTCAATAAGTTAGTGTAGTTAGTGACTTAACCGCAGTTAGTCTTGGTTAGTCATACCTATTTGTGCAAGTCTCTTTCAGTTAGTATGATGGAAGAATAATGGAAGAACAACAATGAGCTGAGACTCATCTTCCGCTCCACTCTATCTCTCTCCCTCTCTCTTCCAACATGGTATCAAAGCTTAAACGCCTGAAGCCTGAAGGCTTGGCAATGGCCATTTGACATCAAGACATCATATCTAAAGAAAATGTCATCAAAGGAGACTGTGCCTACATCCCGTATTTTGTAGAAGCTATATCTTTCTACAAAACGGTTTTTGAGAAACACCTCACAATTCTTGACTATTTTGACATAGTCTACAACTTTGTAGAAGAAAGTTTTTTCAAATTCCTCACAGATTTTGAGATATTCAACACAGACCTGTGCAGACTAGCTGTTTACAAACATCAGGTGATTCTAGGGCACTGGTGGCTTTCATCCTAACAATGTATATGTCCTTATTATCATGCATTTGAGCATGATATTGAAGTATTAAATGCTCATTTTTGAAGCTTATTTGCAGGCTAGAAATAGTAAACTGGTTGCTATCCTGAATTTGGAAACAATATACCTACAGGGTTGAAGTATCTGTGATGCTTATTTGTAGTGACAAGTGCTTTGATCATACTACTTGAGTGGTAGATGCTTTTTGGAATATTGTGAGTGCTGAAAGTCCAAATTTTGGACTGATTTGTTGCTGGTTATACCAAGGTATTGACTGGTTATTGTCTGCAAGAAGGATACCTATCATCTTCACTTGACGTGCATACAATATATTATGACCGGTTGGGCATGTATCAACTCTTGCATAGAGTGGCAACTGAATGAGATGTTTTGGGGATATTTTGAGGTCTAAATACTCTTGTTTTAACATAGAAAATACTAATGGTTATAGCAATGGGTTGGATGTATTTGGTACTACTACCTACATACAGTACGAACATTGATACTTGTATGGACATAGTTTGTTGCTGGGATGTTTTGCCATTACCATTGAATGTTTTGAACTGATTTGAGCTTGGTTTATGCTCAGTTGACTGTGTTTTTTCATTGTTGGAATACAGTTTACAGCAAGAAGGTTGTCAGGAAAATTATCCTGAATTACAAGAATTTGTCCTGAATAGCAGGAAACTAGTCCTGAAATGTAGGAAAATGAGTCAGATACTTACATGTTGTATACATCACTGAATACCTAAGCTGCAACTATGGAAAATTCTCAAGGCACTGACAATATCACTCAAATTGTGGGAGAAAAGCTGAACAACAAAAATTTTGCTTTATGGAAGTTTCGTATGAAGAATTTTTTGGTTGGCAGAGGTTATTGGGACTTTTATATAGGTGATGAGGCTGAACCTAAAATACATGAAAGGAATCCGATAAATGATTAGAAAATGGCTCATAAGCTATGGACTGAGAGAGCATGCAAGGTGTTACATTGGTTTTCCTTATGTATATCAGATGATATGGTTATAAAGATTACTACATGCAGTTCCCCAAAGGATGCATGGGACATACTCATGAAGAATTATGGAAATGTAACACATGCAATAAATTTTCAGCTAAAGCAATAGTTCAATAACACCTCTAGGAATGGCAAAAGCATTCAATCCTACACTACAGAGATCATGAACATAGCGGATCAGCTTGCCACCATTGGATCTTCAATGTTTCAGGATGATATGGTTGTAGTGACATTGAATGAACTTGGCAAAGAGTATAAAGCATTTGATACGTTTATTTCTGTGAGAGTTGAATCCCCTGATTGGGATGAGCTGATTGCTTTGGTGCTGCATGAGGAAGTTAAGCTTGGGCTGAATACAGGTTCTAGTATGTCTCAAATCAGAGACATTGTTCTTTACTCTAGCCAACCTGGCAGAGGCGGCGAGGCTCTTTTTCAGGTCGAGGAGACACTCGAAATGCTTATGGATAACATCAGCAGAATGCCTAGCATGGCACAAATACATAGGGCTAGCATGGATCTGGCGGCTTTAGAGGCAGGGGGAGATCACCCCATGGTAGAGGTGGTGGATCTAGTTCATGGCAATCAAATGATCAATCAAACAGAGATAAGGACTATCATTACGGCGGGAAATATGGACACATTGCAAAGGATTGTTATAAGAAGCAAGGAGATATGAAGGCAAAGGGCAAACAGCATGGGCACTATGCATCTTCTAGCGGTGCTCATGATGAGCAGGTAGACAGATTGTTTACCATGCAGCATATGTCTAAGAATGCATCTAGGCAGAACAAAGATGAGAGATGGTACATTGATTCAGGGGCTTCAAATCATATGACACCCCATGGAGAATGGTTTGATGAGATGGTTGCAGGTTCACATGGTTATGTGTGTACTGGGGATGACACCCAACATGACATTCAGCACACACGAATTGTTCTATTGTTGATGCTTGATGGCAATAAAAAGAGCCTGCATGATGTACTACATGTACCTACAATAACCAAGAATCTTTTGTCAGTTGGACAGATGGCAGAATAGAATCTACAAGTGAGATTTAATAGAGATGGATGCTTTGTTGAAGAATATGGTAATGGTTGCAAATTGATTGCTAGAGGCCAAAGAGATGGCAGAATGTTTACTCTTGATGCGTCAATTCCAGAATTGAAAGCAGCCATGTTTGCACATGATGATGATGCTATACGGGATGTTGAGATATGGCATAAGTAGATTGCCCATGTGAATGTACAAAAGCTAAAATATATGCAGTAAAAGGAGATTGTGCTTGGATTGCTTAAGTTCAAGTATCATGACTTTGGACATGTATGTGATGCATGCTAGTCTGGAAAGCAAGCACGGTTTCCATTTATGAGACATATACGGAATAGCTCACGACCCTTGTAGTTGGTACATTTAGATGTACGGGGTCCGTCTCATAATGCTTCATTTGGTGGTGCTCGTTACTATGTATCCTTCATTGATGATTTCAACAAGTATACTTGGCTTTACATATTGAAACATAAGGATGATGTGTTTGATACATTCAAGGACTTCAAGAAGCATGGTAAAAATGAGTTGATCTATAAAATTTCATGTCTCAGATCACATGGAGGTTGAGAATATGTATCTAATTACTTTGACATGTACCTTGCTAAACATGGAATCAAAAGATAGTTAACTTGCAACTATACACTGTAGCAAAATGGTGTAGTAGAAAGGAAAAATAGGGTACTGATGGAATCGACAAGAGCTATGCTTCTGAATGAGAAGAGTTTGCCAAATGGTTATTGGGATGAAGCAGTAGTGACTGATGTCTATGTGCTGAATAGAACCCCTACAACAGGGATTCATGATGTAACTTCATATGAGAGGTTGTATGGTCATAAGCCTAACATTTCACACTTTAAGGTATTTGGCAGCATTACATATGTGCATGTTTTTTATGAAAAGAGGGAGAAATTGAATCCTAAAGTTGTCACGAGTGTGTTCCTTGGTTATGCACAAGACTAAAAAGCTTACAAGATGTTGTTTTTGATGAGCTGGCATCATGGTATGGTAATCACTACAGTGGCTGAAAATACACCTACAGTGAGTACATCTATGAGTGGTCCTACAAGTGATGGGTCACCTATAGTAAGTCCTTGGTCAGGACACTTGCAGAGTCATACTCCTACATCCACTGACATGAATATGTCAGTGAGGGGGAGATTGGATGAGGGAAAAGAAGACAAGTCCACTTATAGCAGGTTATGAGTCATCAAACAGCGACGGTTTGGATAGTGAGTCGGGCATTTTGTCTATTATGATGCCTGGAGCAAGGCAGAGTTTTTATGTACCGCCTCATGAGAGGAAAGCTTAGAGTGAGCCACAGTTACGGAGATCTTAGAGAGTCGAAAAACTAGTTGACAAGTTTACATACATTGGTTATTCAGCCCGCCATTATGCATATATGGCTAGTGTGACAGGTTACAAAGAACCTACAAAGTTTGATGATGCAGTTACAGATGATAACTGGTATGCTGCCATGGATGAGGAGTATGCATCCCCCCTGGATAAAAATGAGACATGGAAATTGGTTGAGTTTCCTTAAGGAAAATTCCCCATTGGCTGCAGATGGGTATACAAGGTTAAGTGTAAGTTAGATGGTTTGTTAGAATGCTATAAGGCTAGGCTGATTGCAAAAGGGTATGCACAACAATATGGCCTTGACTATGAGGAGACTTTCCGTCTCGTGGCTAAAATGGCAACAATCATAACTGTCATTGCTTTGGCAGCATGCAAAGGCTAGAAATTATGGCAAATGAATGTCAAGAATGCTTTCTTGAACCGTGATCTGGTTGTTGAGGACTTTCCTAAACATGTATGTAAGCTAAAAAAGGCTTTATATGGATTGAAACAAGCACCTACAGCATGGAATGCTCAGATCAGCAGTTATTTATAGCAACATGGATTTAGATTGGGTGATGCAAATCATAGTCTGTTCACAAAGAAGACAGATCATGGATATGTGTTTCTAGTGGTCTATGTAGATGATCTTATCATCACTGGAGATGATGAAGAGGGCATTGCTAAAATTAAATCATGTTTACAGGCTGAATTCAGAGTCAAAGACCTTGATGAACTAAAGTATTTTCTTGGGGTTGAGGTAGTCTCTACATCTCAAGGTATATGGCTACTACAGAAGCAGTATGCTCACGACATGTTATAGAAGTATGGTATGGTTGAATGAAAGCCTATGGAGACACCTCTTAATCAAAATGTCAAGCTACAGATTGATATTGTGAATGACATAGAGAATGTGACCATGTTTCGATAGATGGTGGGGAGCTTGATATACTTGACTATTACCCATCCTGACTTATGTTATGCAATGGGGCTGATTAGTCAATTCATGCAAAATCTCACAAACCACATTTAGATGCAGTCAAGAGGATCATGAGATATGTAAAGGGTACTATAGATTATGGGCTATTTTATGCATATGGAAAATCTCTTGACTTGACAGGGTTTACTGATGCTGATTGGGTTGGTTGTGCCTATGACAGGAGGTCAACCAATGATTATGCATTTGGATTGGGCAACATTATGATTAGTTGGCAGAGTAAGAAACAGCCTATTGTTGCATTGTCTAGTACAAAAGTTGAGTACACAGGAGCTACCTTAGCGGCTTGCAAAGCAGTTTGGTTGATGAAAGTGCTGAAAGACTTGGGAATATAGCTAGAAAGCAGAGTGAGATTGCATTGTGATAACCTCAGCAATTTAATTTGAGGAATATTGAGCATGAGCATCTCAATTTCTCCCCTGGGGGATCCACTAGGGTTTACCGTATGGTACCACGTGAGTGTAAGGGAGGGGGGTTATTTAAGGGAAGGAAAGTACATTTTATAAGGTAAGGTCCCATAAATAGGAGGTAGGTAAGGGGTATTTTCATATATTTCTTGCATGCAGGTGACGTCTTCTTATTACTACTAGTGAATCCCCTATGATTCCTGTTGAGATGACAAGCTCAACATATGCGGACATTGATGATGGACTGCCTGGTTAGATGGGTTTACAGGTCTACACTTAGCATGTCGGTGGTCATTATGACTCTCACATGGCCACTCACTCATTACTTATTATATTCAGGTTGTTACACCTATTCACAGCAGCTGGCATAGTTATAGCGCCAGTCGATTAGTGTAGTCGATTATGCATTGTTTGACTTAGTAGGCCACTTTCCTTTATATTGTATCTTATATATACTTTGTGTACATTGTAAAGAGTATGGAAGAAGAAGAAGAAACCAACAAGAAAACGTTTTGGCATCCATCTCTCTTCTTGTCTCTTGAGTGAGCTTCTCCTTGTGCATTCTGTGTGTGTTTGGCACAGCATCTTGAGCAAGTCCCCCCACCACGCGATTCTTGACATGGTATCAGAGCCGTGCCACTGAGAGAGGCTAATTTCAAAGGCTGAAGTGAAGGAGAAGAAGCAAGGTTCAAGCAAGCAAGCCACGAGTAAGAAGCTCTCCCATCCTTTCACTCTCTCTCTTGGATAGTGCCTGTGGAGGCACCAGAAGCAAGGTAGAGCAAAAATCTCAGTTGCAATGAGATTTGGTGTGCGCGAAGAGCGCTATGTATTCTGCAGATAAGCCCTTTAGGGTTTCATCCGCACTTAATTTGGGCATCTGAGGCCGTTTTTTAGGCCCCATTTTAGAGCCGCAAGATTGCCGACAGTAGTTCGAGATACCTTGCAATTTCAATTGTGTCTGCCATATACATGTGCACAGGTTACAAATTTTAGGTCTGTAAGTTCAAAGATGTTTACCAGTGAACAAACACAAGGTTTATCTACAAACTGGTTGCAAATTGCATGTATTGTTGAGTAGACAATGAAAAAGGCTGTCTGGTGTATTGCTGTGCACTACAGGTCGAGAGTTGCAGAAGATTTGCTTGCTGTTTGGTATTAGTTTTGTGATAATGGCAGAGAACAATGGAAACCCCATCATTGAGAAGCTCGACAAGAACAACTACCCTTCATGGAAGTTCCATGTCACGAACATCCTTATTGGAAAAAGCCTCTACGAGTTTGTTTCAGGTGAAGAAAAGAAGCCGGAGGTGAGTGATCCTCCAACTGCAGAAGAGACAAAGGCATGGAAGGAATGGAATGCGAAAGACAAAAATGTCATGTATTGGCTGTCTACAGTAACTGACAATAATATGCTGGGACATATCAGAAATGCAGAGAATTCATATGCAGCTTGGACCATACTTGAAAGTATGTTTTTCGTAAATATAAAGGCACGAAAGATTCAACTCAAGCAAGAGTTGAATACATTGAAGAAAGGGAAGATGTCTATCAATGAGTATGCACTAAAGGTAAGGAGCATTGAAGATGCATTGGCAGCAATTGATGCAATGCCCGATGATGATGATTTGGTGTCATCTACCTTGGGTGGACTTAACAATGAAAAGGCTTGGAAGTCTTTTGTAACTTCCGTATATGTCAGAAAGCCATTTCCAGATTTCGATGAGTTGGTCTCCCTTATGATCACTGAAGAGATCAACATGCAGAGTGAGTCATCTGAAAGAAGTGGTGAACAGGTCCAAGCTTTCTACTCTAGTTCTGGAAGGGGACGTGGCAAGTTCTCTTCAAGAGGCCGTGGTATAGGACGTGGTAGTGACAACCAGCAAAACAGATTGAATCAGCAATTTGGCGATATGCAAGTTTCAGGAGGTCATGGTAACTTTAGAGGCAGGGGGAGCTTTAGAGGAAGAGGTGGATGGCAGAACAGAGGTTCTAACAACTTTGGTATTGTGTGTCACTACTGTGGCAAAACGGGTCATATTGCAGCCAAATGTTATGCTAAGAAAGATGATATTCACAGTGGTAAGTTACAGCAAGGAAACTATGTATCGTCTTCACGACAAAATGAAGACAAAAATGAACGTCTGTTTGTTATGCAGCATATGCTGAATGTTGTTACAGGAAAGGGAACACATGATGATGTTTGGTATGTTGATTCAAGTGCATCCAATCATATGACTAGCCATGCAGAATGGTTTGGAGAGATGCAGGATTTGCAAAATGCAGGTTATGTCTAGATGGGTGATGATTCATGCCACCCAATTTCACACATTGAAAAAGTTCCCTTGTCCTTGCATGATGGTAAGACAAAGAGTCTTTCAGATGTATTACATGTGCCATCTATTACAAAGAACTTGGTGTCAATCGGTCAAATGGTAGAGCAAGGGCTGCAAGTCAGATTTAATGCAAAGGGCTGCTTTGTAGAAGACTTCAATGACAAGTGCAGGTTGGTAGCAAAGGGAAGTAGAGTTGGATGTATGTTTACTCTGGATGCTGGAAATCCTACTATGAATGCTACTATGTATGCTAAAGGAAAAGGTGTTATTGCAGACATTGAAATTTGGCACAAACGCATTGAACATGCAAATGTACAAAGGCTGAAATTAATGCAGTCCAAAGGGTTGCCTACATTTAGAGTTGCAGAATTTCATAAGGTATGCGAAGCATGTCAATTTGGTAAGCAGGCAAGACAACCCTTTTTCACATGACAGAGATGTATGCAAAAATATCCTTGATGTTGTGCATATAGATATTTGGGGGCCTACACAAAATATCTCTTGGAGGCAGTTCATACTTTGTCACATTCATTGATGATTGTTCTAGAAAGCTGTGGGTATATTTTATGAAGGAAAAGAGTGAAGTGTTTGAGCACTTTAGAACTTTCAAGGCTGTAGTTGAAAGAGAAACAGGCTTGAAAGTAAAGTGCTTGAGGTCGGATGGAGGGGGAGAGTACCTCTCGAATGAGTTCAGTGATTTTCTGAGGTCTCATGGGATAAAGAGACAGTTCACATGCAGGTATACCACACAGAAAAATGGTGTTGCAGAAAGGAAAAATAGGCATATTGCAGAAGTTTCACGCACCTTGATGGTTGAAAAGAATATGCCTAAGCATTTTTGGTCTGAGGCTGTTCATACTGCTATTTATATTATGAACAGAACTCCCACAGCTGCAGTTCATCGGATGACTCCTGAAGAATGCTTTACTGGCAAGAAGCCTGATGTATCGCACTTGAAGGTATTTGGCTGTGTTGCATATGTTCACGTGCCAGATGAGCTACAGAAGAAGCTTAATCCAAAGGCAAAAAAATGTGTCTTTATTGGATACTCTTTAGACCAGAAAGGGTATCGCTGTTATAACCATGTCACATGTAAGTTCAGAGTGAGCAGGGAGGTCATCTTTGATGAAATGAGCAGTTGGTATGCATCTAGTGGTGATGCATTGGATGATGATGATGATCATGACACTCATGTGCAGGTTGAAAAGCAAGAATCACGTACTCTTAGTGGACCAGAGACATCATCTGGTAGTCCATGGACTGGGAGACTAAGGAGTAGCTCTACATCTTCAGGTGCATCTAGTAGCACTACAGGTAAAGACAAAGGAAAGAATAAAGTGTCAGATGGCATTGATGCAGTTCTTGATGGAGACTCCAGTGGCTCAGAGAGCTTAGATGATGAGCTTGGTATTCCTTTTGTCAGGACACTAGGTGTACAAAGAGCTCATAATAATGTAAAGACTCCATTGAGTGATCCGATGGTACGCAGATCTAGCAGGGTCAGATACCCTATTAAAAGATTTGGTTTTGAAGGTTATGCAGCTCCCTATTATGCTTATATGGTGAAACTAGTTGAGGATGTTGAGCCCACTTGTTTTGAGGATGCTGTTGGTCATACTCATTGGGATGCAGCAATGGATGAGGAGATGGCTGCATTAGAGGCCAATAAGACTTGGGATCTAGTATCATTGTCGAAGGGCAAGAAAGCTTTTGGATGTAAGTGGGTTTATAAGATTAAGCACAATGCAAATGGTTCTATTAGTAGGTACAAAGCTAGGTTGGTTGCAAAAGGCTATGCCTAGACATATGGCATAGATTATAAAGAAACCTTCAGTCCAGTTGCTAGGATGGCAACTGTTAGATGTGTGATTTCTTTGGTAGCAGCCAGAGGTTGGAGGTTGCAACAAATGGATGTGAAGAATTCCTTCTTGCATGGTGATTTGCAGGAAGAAGTGCATATGGATCAACCAACAGGTTATGAAGATTTAGAGCATCCCACATATGTGTGCACGTTGAAGAAGGCGCTCTATGGGCTCAAGCAAGCACCTAGAGTATGGTCTGACAAGATCAGACAGTATCTTGTCAATATTGGCTTTTATGTTTCTGATGCTGATCACTCACTTTATGTGAGAAAGGTAGATGCAGGTTTGGTCATCATAGTCATCTATGTGGATGACTTGATTATTACAGGTGATAGTGATAGTGGGATTGCTGAAGTCAATGAATTTTTGAAGAAGAAGTTTGAGATGAAGGATTTAGGTGAGCTAAGGTACTTCCTTGGCATTGAGGTGATCAGATGTGATGATGGTATATGGCTGTTCTAAAGACAATATGGCTTGGATATGTTATCCAAGTATGGTATGACAGCATGCAAACCACTTTCAGTCCCATTGGAGCAGAATGTAAAGTTGAGTGTTGATGTTGGGGATGAGATAGAAGACCCTACTATGTTTAGGAGGATAGTGGGGAGTTTGATCTTCATGACCATTACAAGGCTAGACTTGAGCTATGATGTTGGTCTTGTGAGTCATTTTATGCAAGTACCTAGAAAGCCACATTTGGATGTAGTCAAACGCATAATGAGATATGTGAAGTCCACATTACATTATGGACTTTTCTATGGGGCAGGTACAGATGTACAGGTGTTTGGATACACAGATGCAGATTGGGCTGGTAGTATGTATGATAGAAGATCTACCATCGGATACATGTTCTCTCTTGGTAGTGCAGGAGTTACTTGGAGCAACAAAAAGCAACTCACAATTGCTTTTTCGAGTACAGAGGCTAAGTATAGAGGTGCTGCTGTAGCAGCATGTGAGGTAGTATGGCTACAAAAGTTATTGGCTAATTTAGATACCACAAAGAGAGAGAGAGAGAACTTTTGTAGCCATACTACCTCACATACTTTAGTCAATAACTTTTCTGCACCTCACCTTGTTCTCTCTCTTTAAAATGATCCATGTGCACCTCTACATGCCTCTACATACCACAAAGAGAGAGAAAGAGAGAGAGAGAAGAACAACAACAACAACAACAACAAGGGGAGAGAGAGAGAGAGAGAGAGAGAGAGAAGGAGGAGGAGAACAAGGTGAAGGAGGAGGAGGAGGAAGAGTCAAGAAGAAGAACTTGGAAGAAGGAGAAAGAAGGGAGAAGTAGAAAATAAGGAAGGAGGGAAGAAGAAGAAGGAAGAAGCAATAGTGAGAGGAGCAAAGAAGCAGTAGTAGACAAGGTTGTGGGGTGGACAAGGATGTCTATAGCATTCTTCCTCTCCATGATATCCTTGTTACTGATGATAATATTTCATAGTATACTATGCATCAATCAATTCCCTACCACATCTCTTGTCTTCATGCAAATCACCCCATATGCCAAGCTCCAACACTCCTTATGGCCTCTTCCACAACTGCATGTTGGTAGATGGTCTATGATGATCAGAGCTCAGGTAGGTTGACTCGTCAAATGACATTATATACTCCATTGAAGCAGGTCCTTAAATGGATCCTCTTTGCAATTTTCAAAGAAGGAATATTCTTGCATAAAGGGCATCAATGGCCTCCTATCCTTGCTAGGGGCTTCTCCCCATTCCCCATTCATGAACATGAGCTAGTTTAGGATTGACCACAAATTGTTCTTGGCCTTGTACTCAAATGAGGGATTTTCTGTGAGGTCCTTAAGGTAGGGCTTACATTGCTTCTGGACTTCTTCGCTATGGTCATAGTTGGACCTATACCCAAAGTTGGCTCTTGCACCCTGTTAACCCTTAAACGAACAAAGGTGGAAAATCCGGAAAAGCTAAAGTAGAAGACAAAGACAAAGGCCAAGGAAGAGAGAAATGGAAGACAAAGACATGCAAGGAGAAGAGTCCTAAATAAGGGAGAAAGGCGCACAAGGAAAAGCGCAAGACAAAACTTTTGTAAAAGAGCGCAAGCGCATCATGGTTTAATTCAAGGAGCGCCGCCGTGCAATTTGTAAATATAGACGGGCGGTGGAAAGGAATCTAGGAAGATAGAAGGACAATGGGAAAAAGGGCCTAGGCTACGGCCGGCCATGTAAAAAAGGGGAAAAGGGGATGACCACCCAAAAGGGACTTAGGGTTTTGTATATAAAGTTGAAAAGTGAATGAGAAGCTCATTCTTGTATGTGGCCAAAAGTAGCTCTCCTCTTCTTCTTCTTCTTCTGCTTGTTCTTGCTTGCTTGAGCTTGTGCTTGAGAGAGGGAGTGTGAGAGTGTGAGGGAGTAAGTGTGTGAGGGTGAGGGACTGAGGAGGAGAAGCTCTCCATCTTCTCCTCTCTTCTTCTCTTCTCTTCTCTTCTCTTCTCTTCTCTTGCTCGCGGACATGGAGCTTGGAGTGTGGAGCTTGAGGATGGAGCTTGCTTGAAGCTTGCACTTGGATCGTGGAGCTACCGGAGTGCGCGGGAGAGAAGGTAACTCGAATGGCATCAAGGTAAGCTCACTACACCCGTAAGGTAGGCATTGCGCGTCGGCTATGTGAGAGGTAGCCATTAGTGCTCGGCTTGGAACGCTTGAAACAATAAGCGGTCCGAGGGTCTCGGTGGTTGAGTGAAAGCTCCCACATTTTGGTTCCATTGCCGGGACCAACGGATTCAAGCCTTGAGCGCTTGCGTGCTTCAAATCGAGCATTGGAGTAGGGTTTTCCCTGAACTGGTGCTTGAGGTAGATAGGTAGGAAGCGAGGGGGTTGAAGAGGGTATTCAATCTCCTTAGCAAGTAGGTTTTTTGCTTTCTTGAGATTTACATTGTGGAATGAAGTAGTGTAGGTATTTACTTTGTGATTTGTATGCATTTAAGGTAGGAAAAAAAACAAAGAAAAAGAAGCAAACAGTAGGGTTTTCTGTTGCTGTATAACAGGCTGAAAGGAAAATAGGGTCACAGATCCTTGGAGTGCTACTCGATTTTGTCAAGATTGTGGGAGAGAAGGAAGGAGTCTCACTTGTAGCTTTCTTGCTTGCACAATGGGGGAATACACACAAGGGTGGAGGCTGAAAACAGTTTTCCTCTTCTTAGTTGTGTAAGCCAAAAAAGAACTCACATACAAAGAAATAGAAGAACCCTATATATGGGTCTCAAACCAAACTCAACTAACTAAGGTAGCATACTAACTGAGCCACAAACTAGAGTAGATAAGGATAGCTATCATGTAGCTATTATTCATGGGCGGTGTACCAACCGCATCTGCAACTAATACGTCGATGACATAAATGCACAACGGTCACCCTGGCGTATCATGAGTGGAGCTCGATATGTCAACACTCCCCCTCGAGCTCAATCCCAATTCCTGCACACCAAGCAGGTCTCTGAACTTGCGCAGCTTCTCTGCGCCCAATGCCTTCGTGAATATGTCAGCTACCTGATCCTCTGTGCTGACATAAACTAGATCAATAAGACCTAGTAAAACCCTCTCTCGCACATAGTGATAATGCACCTCAATGTGCTTTGTTCTAGCATGATAGACTGGGTTATTTGCCAAGTGTATACTACTCATGTTGTCACAATAAATGACAACTGGCCCATCTGTAGACTGATGCATATCATAAAGTAGCTTATGCAACCAAGCTACCTCACATGCAGCCATTGCTGCACCCCTGTACTCAGCCTCTGTGCTCGACAAGGCAACTGTAGGCTGTTTCTTGCTGCTCCAAGTGACTGCAGCACTTCCAAAAGAGAACACATATCCACTGGTAGATCGTCTATCAGAAATACTACCAGTCCAATCAGCATCAGTGTATCCATGCAGCTGTATCTGAACCCCAGTCTCATAAAATAGTCCATACTACAATGTGGACTTCACATACCTGAGTATGCGTCTAGCCGCATCCAAATGTGGTTTCCTTGGAGCCTGCATAAAGTGACTTACCAATCCAACAGCATAGCTCAAATCTGGCCTGGTAATAGTCATATAAATCAAGCTTCCTACTATGCGTCTGTACATAGTAGGGTCTTCCAGAAGCTCACCTGCATCTGCGCTCAGCTTCACATTCTGCTCCAAAGGAACTGAAATAGGCTTACAGCCTGTCATCCCATATTTGGACAGCATGTCCAATCCATACTGCCTCTGCAAGAGCTGTATCCCACTTGGTGATCTAATCACCTCAATGCCCAAGAAATAACGCAGCTCTCCCAAATCCTTCATCTCAAACTTCTGCTTCAATAGCATTTTCACATGAAGGATATCTTCATCACTGTCACCTGTCATAATCAAATCATCAACATAAATGATAAGTAGAATAATACCTTTCTCTGTTTTTCTCACATAAAGTGAGAAATCTGCCTTGGAAATCTGAAAGCCAATAGTGACAAGATACTGTCCTATCTTGTCAGACCATGCTCTAGGTGCTTGCTTCAAGCCATACAAAGCTTTCTTCAACCTGCAAACAAACTCAGGATGAACAGCATGCACATAACCTGGTGGCTGCTCCATATAGACCTCTTCTTGCAAATCACCATGCAAGAAGGCATTCTTTACATCCATCTGATGTAAAGACCATCCCTTTGATGCAGCCATAGCAATGACTGCTCTTACGGTTGCCATCCTTGCAACCGGACTGAATGTTTCTTCATAGTCAATGCCATATGTTTGTGCATACCCCTTGACTACTAATCTTGCCTTGTATCTGTTCACAGAACCATCAGCATTGTGCTTCACCTTATAAACCCACTTACAGCCAATTGCATTCTTACCTTTAGGCAAAGGTACCAATTCCCATGTAGCGTTTGCTTCCAAGGCATCCATTTCTTCATCCATGGCTTTCTCCCATTTTTCTTTTCCCATGGCTTGCTCAAAAGAAATGGGTTCTGGTTCCTGTATCACCTTGACCATATATGCATAGTGAATGGCTGTAAATCCATCATATTTCAGCCTATCCACAGGATACCTAACTCTGGTAGACCTGCGCAAAGTGGGTTCACTCCCAGGTGCTCTCAAAACATCCCTGGTCTTCCTTACTCCAGGTGTAACAATAGAAGGAATACCCAACTCATCATCAATGCTCTGTTCTGAGCCACTGGATTCACCATCCACATAAGAGTGACCTGCATTTACATCAAACATGGGCTGATCAACCTTCTCTTTTCCTTTTCGTGATACCTGCATACCACTATCTGCATTACTTTGAGAAGATTCTCCTGATCTCAATCTGCCTGTCCATGGTGAAGAATGTGAACCACTGCTAGAGGACGCTCCAGGTCCACTAATATTTTGTGACTGCTGCTGTGAATTCTGTGCAGCATTACCATTTTGTGCATCCACATCATCAATCACATTTATTGGTTTATACCAGCTACTCATCTCATCAAAAACAACATCTCTGCTCACTGTAAACTTGCGAGTAGAAGGGTTATAGCATCTATACCCTTTTTGCTGCAGAGAGTAACCAATAAAGATGCACTTCTCAGCTTTTGGATCCAACTTGGATCTCAGCTCATCTAGCACATGTACATAGGCAATGCAACCAAAAATTTTCAAATGAGAAATATCTGGTTTCCTACCAGTATATCTCTCCTCTGGAGTCATTCCATGGTTTGCTGCAGTGGGAGTCCTGTTCATTATGTAGACTGCTGTAGCAACTGCTTCAGCCCAATAAAAATCTGGCAAGTCTTTTTCATTGAGCATGGCACGAGATACCTCTCCAATATGCCTGTTTTTCCTTTCTGCAATTCCATTTTGCTATGGGGTATAACTGCATGAATATTGCTGCTTTATGCCATGCTCCTGCAAGAACTTTGCAAACTCATTTGAGAGATACTCTCCCCCTCCATCTGACCTCAGGCATTTTATTTGCAGACCCGTTTCTTTTTCAGCCATAGCTTTAAGGGTTTTGAAATGCCCAAAAACTTCACTTTTCTTTTTCATAAAATACACCCAAATTTTTCTGCTATAGTCATCAATAAAAGTGACAAAATAATGACAGCCTCCAAGAGATGCAGCTTTAGTAGTCCACACATCAGAGTGGATTAATTCCAATGGCTTCTCACTCTCTTGAACATGTCTAGGAAATGGTTTCCTTGCCTGTTTTCCAAACTGACAGGCTTCACATACCTTATGCATTTCTACAACCTTGAACTTAGGCAATCCTGCAACAATATTTTGGGCCTGCATTGATTTAAGTCGCTGTACATTAACATGACCAATGCGTTTATGCCAGATATCAATATCTGCAACTACACCGGTCCCATGTGCAAACATTGCTGCACTCAATTTAGGCATGTCTGCATCCAACATAAACATTCTGCCCTTCTTCTTTCCTTTTGCTATCAAGCGACCTTTATTTTTCATATCCTCAACAAAGCATCCATGAGGATTAAATCTGACCTGCAAGCCGTGCTCAACCATTTGACCGACAGAAACCAAATTCTTGGTGATATTCGGGACATGAAATACATCGGACAGGTATTTCTTTTTCCCATCCTGCATAGACAAGGGAATTTTTCCAATCTGCACAATAGGATGTGCAGTATCATCACCAGTCTCCACAAATCCTGGTTTTTCCATCTTCCTTGCATCCTCCATCCATTCTGCATGACCTGTCATGTGGTTTGATGCACCTGAGTCAACATACCATACATCATTGCTTTCTTCTGTAATTGTCACAGAATTGTTCATGTGCTGCACCATGAACAAATGCTCATTTCTGTCATCGCCCTGTCTGCTAGAAGATGCATAATTTCCTTGTTGCAGTTTTCCATTCATGATGTCATTCTGCTTTTTATAGCAGTCTTTAGCCATATGACCCATTTTACCACAGTAGTAGCATTCAACATTACTGTTTGCATTTTGACCTCTTTGCCATCCACCACAACCTCTTTGGCTCCCCCTGCCTCTAGAGTTACCACGTCCTCCTCCATAGGACTGGTTTTCTTGAGTTTGCTACATATTCTGATTTCTACCACGGCCTCCAAATCGACCTCCTCTACCTCTGCCTCTACCTCTTCCAGCATTTGAGTAGAAGACAGCTTCTTTTGAAGTTCCTCCTGAAGAAGATGCACCACCATTTCTCTGCTCCTCAGAAATTAAAAGAGCAATCAACTCCTCAAAATCAGGAAATCTTTCACGAACTGAAATGGATGTCCGAAACTGTGCATAATCCTTTCCTAAACTAAATCATCATCTTCCACTGGCGACCCAATGGAAGCAAGTGCATCTGCAATCTTCTTCACCTTCATGTGGTAGTCATTGATGCTCATATTTTCTCTTTGCACATTGTGCAACTCTTGCTTGAGCTGCATTTTCCTAGCTTGCGTATTTGTGCTATACATCTTTGACAGAGTATCCCATGCCTCCTTTGGCGTACTTGCATCCTGAATATGCACAATCATAGAGTCTGAAATGCTGATAGACAGCCAGTACATAACTTTCCTGGCTCTCTCATGCCATGCTTTGAATGCCTACATTTGCTGTTGATTGGGAACATCAGGAAGAACTGGTTCTTCTTCATTTCCTGCAACAAACTCCCAATATCCTTTTCCCATAAGGAAATTCGTCATTCTAAACTTCCATGCTTGGAAGTTGTTCTTGTCAAGCTTTTCAGTTACAATCTGTGAGAGAGAATCAGATGCCATTACAGAATACTGCAAAAAGTTCTATCACTGCCAAGAACACAGCTTCAGCCTCACAAGGGCAAATTTGCAAAACTGGCGAAAGTGGTATTTGACCACACAGTCACTTTCTAGTGACGATTTTGCATAAACAGGAACCAAGGATGATTCTGTAACTCCCAATGTCTCTACACATAAGCATACGATGCAATTTCTATAGTAACTTTTCACCGACCTGTAGAATAGTGGCGGCACAGCATAAAACTGGGCTTTTTCCTAAGTGCGTGCAGAAAACTTCCGCCTCCAAAACAGGCCCCGAAATGGCTTCACCGCGAAGGGCGTCTCAACCTGAGACAATGCACTCCTGCAATTTCCGGTTGTGCTACCTGCAGAGATCTGCTCCCAAAACAGGAAAATGAAAGCAACACTGCTCCTCTTACCAGAACACCGTGAGCTTGGCTTGCTTTCTTGAGCTCCTTACCACGAACAAGGCTCTGATACCATGTCAAGATTGTGGGAGAGAAGGAAGGAGTCTCACTTGTAGCTTTCTTGCTTGCACAATGGGGGAATACACACAAGGGTGGAGGCTGAAAACAGTTTTCCTCTTCTTAGTTGTGTAAGCCAAAAAAGAACTCACATACAAAGAAATAGAAGAACCCTATATATGGGTCTCAAACCAAACTCAACTAACTAAGGTGGCATACTAACTGAGCCACAAACTAGAGTAGATAAGGATAGCTATCATGTAGCTATTATTCATTGGCGGTATACCAACCGCATCTGCAACTAACACGTCGGTGACATAAATGCACAACGGTCACCCTGGCGTATCACGAGTGGAGCTCGATATGTCAACATATTTGAGCACCATAGTGATTCCAGGCATGTCTGGCACTTCCTGGTAGTGTTTTCTACCTATCTGGAAGGCATTGGCTGATTCAGTGTAGTAGACGTTGTCGAAGGGTTTGTGAAAGCTATGTCGCAACCACAGAGGTTATTGGTCCAAGATAGAAGATCAATCAAACAAGATCAAGATTCAATTTGTGAATGCAATGTCAGAAAATGACCCTATAATCAATTTGTTCAAGCCTTTCTTCTAATCAACAAGCGCAGGACAGGTCATTGGATTTGTAGATCTTGCAATAGGAACTTCAATTTTTGATATCGAGCACAGGTTTTATCATACATGTCTCCTTTGTTCTGAACGCAGAATTTGACATAGTGGTTCGTCCTCCATTTCATTGTCGCTTCTAAGTCCCTTATCACCTCCATCTTCTTTGTCAATCCTTGACTTCTACTATTGATGCATCGTCGTTGCAGCCACTCGTTCTCATCAGATTTATGAAGAGGAATTGAAATCAAAGTAAATTCCGCTGCTCTTGACGGTCAATAGTCTAATCCTGGAAGTGCAGGGCAGGAAGCAGTTGGAGATCGGGAAATTGATCGGCTGCAAGATTGTCAAGTAGCATTTGCATGTTCATGCCTGTAGTAAGCTTCGGATTTCGATGATGAAGGACGGATTCAATGAAGGAAGAGCGGAAGCAGAGAAATGTAGTATAGAAGCTGACCCTTTTTAAAAAAAACCTTGCAGCTTATAACAAGATGTGCAAGCTCTGGCAGTTCTGTTAATGCTGCTTGTAAATCTGTGCATAGCTTGTTGAACTCAGAAGATTATTCCGAAAAAGGGCCTTCTCCAGAAGCAAGCATGCTCTCATAAATGATATATTGGATGCTGAAAGATCTAATTCAGTAAGAGGTAACTCTCGCAGAATTGGAAGCAGAGCCCTATGGGGTTATCACTAAGATTGAGATGATGTAAATTATGCATACATTTTAGGCAGGGTAGGATATCCTCGATATCATCAAGGCCCAGTTTGTTGGACCTCAAGTCAAGAACCCTCAATGGAACACAATGTTTCTGGTACTCAAAATTTTTGGAGCAGAGAGAGAGCGGATTGAGAAAGAGGCGTAGCAGCCATGGGAGTTATTTTCCAAGACCCGAAGTACCCCGTCATCGAGAAGGATCCTTCTGCCTCTATGATCTTCACCAACTTTAACTTGACTGATTACCTACGCATCACGACTTTCACCTCAGGATCTCTGGTCTATGGCTACAGGTTGATGGGCCATTATCCCAACCATGAAGACCTTCCCAAGTACAGAAAGTCGAACGAACAGAAGGCACTCCAGTGATGCAGGATCCAATGCTAATGAAGGCTGGCCGTCCAAAGCCTCGAAGGGCGTTGTCTCACAGGTCATAGGTTGCGTCGTGCGTTGCTTCCCGAATCACGGCCCCTGCCTCGCGTAGCACCCTGCTCGCCACTCCGAAGAACTTGTCCATGACCTGTTGTCACTGTTCTCTACCCACGCCAACCCATTCATTCATTCATTCCTTCATTCTCCCAGACCAGACGTATCCATCTCCCCTTTTCAAACGCTGGCTCGAGAACTATCCTTGCCTTAGTGATGATTCCGAATTGGCCCAGTACAATGCACTCTGCGAAGCATTCAAATTGGATCCTTCCAAAATCACTGCCACTTTGAAAGCATCTCTTCTTTTTTCATATCTGCCATGATCTTCCTCTCCGAATTCTGCTCCAAGTATTCCCTCTTTTTCCTTTCGAATACTCTGTTTCTCCCCTCCTTCCCCCAGATTGCAGAGAGCTCCTTCGATTCCAATTCGTTGTCGTAATCCTTCCGTTCTTTTTCTCCAAATTAGGCTCCTCTTTTTTCCAAATTCTGCGCGCCCGAATCGTCCTCCTTACTTCCCCTCTCAGATTAGCGTAATCCCCCAGCTTTTTCGTCCTTTTTCCCCTCTTTTTAGCGCAGAGTATCGTCTTCCCAATCCAATATCACCAAATCGAATTGCATACTGGCAACTATCACAATATAGACGTTACTAATTCGCATGTACAGAAATGAGCAGCCACCAATCTGTCGTACAGGACAAGTTCCAAGATCTTTGGTCTGCATAATGTGCATCCTGAAGGCGTCCACCATCATCTCGTGGGATGAGCTTTTATTTGTTCTTCCTTTTCAAGTCCTATCTTATCATTCAGACCAAGTTTCCAGTCCGGCATTCCCGATAAGAAACATTTCATAAGAATTTTTCCTCAAAACTGTTCCTTTTGAAGACATTAGAAGGTTTACACTCTCAACTATATCAAGAAAGACCTTATTTTTCTTGTAAACCAAGCCTTCTCTGCGCCATCCCACTGCTCCTATTACTTGAAGAGTTGCATTTGCTGGAGGTCTTGAGTCTTGTGGCTTTGAAGAGAAAGGAGAGCAAACACCCTACTGTGTGATGTAAAACTTTAAAATCTCAGGAGATAGATTCTGGGGATAACCAAAATCCATAATTTCTTCTAGCAATTCATAGATAAGGACAAAGTTATTTCGAATCGTATCTTCATCAAAAGCACCACTAAAATATGACTTGAAAAGTGTTACTGCCTCTTTCCCAAGTAAAGGTCATAGATACATTTCCAGAGATGCCATCTCCTTTTGGCAAAGCCCACAACTCCTCCATCTATCTCAGCATAAATCGTGCTGTTAATGAACCAAGGCGGTCTCTCCAAAATTCCTTATTCTTCTCCGTCTTCAGCATAGAATGAAAGAGCAAACATAACAACTAAGTATGTACAAAGTATCAAATCACACACATGACTTTTGGGTGGTTTACACACCTCGGATGCGCAGCAGTACGACAACGTCAGTCTAGAGGCATCGTGTGCAACTCAAGGCCGTCGGCCAGTAGTCAGGCCAGTAGTCAGATGAGGCCGTTCGAGTCCCAGAATCGGACTAGTTCAGAATCGGACCAGTCCATAATCGGACCAACCCGTCCGACTTGGATACTCGGACC
This sequence comes from Lygodium microphyllum, assembly GCF_053477565.2. NCBI lineage: Eukaryota > Viridiplantae > Streptophyta > Polypodiopsida > Schizaeales > Lygodiaceae > Lygodium > Lygodium microphyllum. The sequence continues at coordinate 111,007,669 of NC_141148.1, forward strand.
ACTCGAACCAACTCGGACCAACCCATCCGATTTTGCAAATCGGACCACCCGAGTTCTGGAGTCGAACCGTCCAACTTTCAAAATCGGACCGTCCGACTGAGAGTGAGTTGGACTAGTCTGGTCCGATTCTTAGAATCGGACTAGCCCGATCGGACAAGCCACGTGGCACTCGGACCACTCAAAATCGGACCAACCCGTCTGACTCGAACACTCGGACCAATCCGAAATCGGACCAGCCAGAATCGGACCACTGGTCCGATTGGACCAACCCAAAATCAGACGTCCGATTCTGATAATCGGACTCCTGAAAATCGGACATCTTAGAGTCGGACAAAAAACTGTCAAAATCGGACAGGTATCTAGGACACAAATTCTGACGCATCTAAACCCCGAAATTGACCCCAAAGACCACGTAGAGCTAAAGGCACATCACAGATCCATCATTAGGCTGAAACTTAGAGCAAGTAGTTCAAAATTTGGCTATAAACGGTCCTCCAAATTGTGCATGGCTTTTACCGTAACGGCCCTGCGAGCCGGGGGGGGGGACTCCCCCCCCCCCCCAGACCCCCGCAGAGGGGGCTCTGCCCCCTCCGCACCTCGCCCAAGTAGGTTGGAGAGAAAATGCGCACCGTGACAGGTCCTCCAAAACAGACCCTAGTGTGGTAATGGCTCTACACGAGCATGGATTCTCGCTTGCAAAAGAGCAACCAAAAGCCCATACTCGAACAGAGGGAAACAGAGACCCTAGAACCTCAACGGGCCAATCTAGCCATCAAGGGCAAAAAGGCCACACCACGAGAACACAAAGACATTGTGTTCAGACCATGTCTAGTCAGAGCGGAAGATAACATCAGCAAGCTACAATAGCGAGAATGACTAGATATAATAGTCCTGACGATAGATGCTCCTTGAATAGCACTACACTAACGATCCAAGGCCCCAGTGGAGAATCCACATCTAGTCATGCAATTGGGAACTCAAGGGCATCTATCAGAAGGCTTAAATTTACATGCCAAGACCCGGAAGATGAAGATATAGTACCACTTGCTTATCTTAGGGTCAAATTCACCGAAAAAGAGAGCATGCTATTGATGCTCTGATTGATGAAGGAGCTGATTTTAACATCTTGACCTATGAATCATGGACCCTACTAGGCCAACCAGAGCTCACTCCGACTAGTGCAACTCTTAGCCCTTATGGGGGACACCCACAAGCACTCATAGGGAAGTGCAAAATCCTTGTGACAATTGAAACGGAAAGCTTGCCTATCCTATTTCATGTTCCTCCAAATAGTGCTAGCTGCGGGAAAGAAACCCTCCTAGGTAGACCCTTCAAAAGGGCGACCAAGTGTGAGGCCGACTATGTAGCACAGAGGATACACCTGACACTACCGGGTGTGAGGTTAGTCACAACCTTTAGCAAGGGTGACCTCATCAAACCTCAAGGGAAAGGCAAGCAAGGTGCTGACGTAATAGTCAAGCCTATGAACGAGAGCAAGGACTTGTTGGGAAAACTGATACAAGCATAGGTCGAACAACAAGAACCAGTGAGTAAGGCCAGACCTGAAAAGAGGTCAAGAGACAATGCCAAAGACGGGCTCTAGACTTACAAATATCGTAGAAGACCCCAAAAGAAGCCCAAGCCTTATAGACGCAGGCATTGATGGAAGGCCAATACAACACCACGATGGATATCCAAGGCGTTGCTTCATGCTCAAGGGTATTATGCAGGCAATCATTGGATTTGGGTACCCAAACTCCCTGCTAAGCCACCTCTATCAGAAGCCCAAATTATGTCCAAAGCAAAGAGGCATAGGAGGAAAACTAAACGAAAGGCCAAGTTTCGAACCAAAAATATTGGAGTGATCGAGCCCCTCACTACTGAAATCAAGAAACCAAACATGGCCTATCAAAAAGTAGATCCTCAGCCTAGTGTACTTGACAAGCGAACATCAGATGTAGCCATTGAGCATGCACAAAAATCATTAGTGCCCAAGGAGCCTTTGATTTCCCAAGGGGAGAGCAAGTATCATAGGCACAACATTGCTCAAGGCAAGGCTGATCGCTCAACAAAGCAAATGGTACAATCGTCTAATAGCCTCGAGCAAATCATTCAGCCAGTGCCAAGTCCACCTAAGAGTCCTAGATCTCCTACATCCTCTTTTTCCAAAAGGACACAGGAAGCACAACAGCAGTCTCTATCTCCATCTAAGTTTCCAAATGTCCAAGAGGTGGGACATGACGCCATCTGTAGCTCTTGACCCAAGGATATGCCTGAGCCACTTAATGCGACTAGATCAACTCATGTTCGATCTACACAGATGAGTGCTCAAAGGCCAACAAAAGACATAACCAGTTCTGATCGCCCTAGGGACTTGACACCACAATCCACCAAGGGTAGCCAGCCCACTAAACTAGTTGCTACTACTTCCAATCAGGGATCGCAGCAGTCACAGCCCTTGGCCGTGGCAATGCCCCTTACGGAACGTGTCCTTAGTGGTTTACCTGTGAAGGAAGTGTCGCAACCAACTTCCTCGACAACTCCAACACTTTCAAAGTGCCTAGAGCCGAGGCTGGAGAAGTTATACACAAGGGAGTTGGCTGAAGAGCTAGACTCTCCGAAAAGGGAGGCAATTGTGCTCTCACAACCTAGCGAGGTTGTTCTGCAGGCTGCAACTATGTCCCGTAAGGATACTCTAGAGAAGGAGAATGCTGAGGCCCAACCAAGCACATCAGCGATCGACCTAGCCCAGGGTCGTGGGCCATTAGATGCACCTGCGCTAACCAAGAAAAAGAGGAGAAAACAGCGAAAACAACAACTGTTGCAGGTAGTTGCGGACCCCAAGAACATTGGGACAAAGAATGTTGGAAAGCTTATGAATGAAGCATCAAGTCCGTCCACCAATGAACCCATAAATGTCTCCCCTAATAGCGATGAAACCTCAGACACATCCGTGTGCTCTGAAAAATTAAAGCAGCGGTTGCCATCAACAGTTGCTTTCAACGCTCAATCCACTGACAATAGAACCCACATCGACCAATCAAGAGTGGATGCAACACGGTCACAACAAGGTGACGAACTCACACTAGTCACATCCAAGAAGAACCATAAGGCAACAATGAAGCCCCTAGAGAAACATGGAAATCCCAAGGGCATGAGCAATCCCAACGTTGACCAATCTTGCTCATCCAGGCCTAAGCCCCCAGCTATGCTAAAGCCCAAGCAAATTCCTAGAACCTTGCATGAGATGGCAACCGAGCAAGCCCTCGCTGAACATAGAAGTGTCGCAGAATGCTTAACTGAGTTAGATGCTAAGCTCAAAGCATTCGCACGTATCTACGCCCTTGCGGACATGGGCGCATGCCCTAAGGAGCAGCTTGGAGAATACTTGCCATTCCCCTTATCTTGGAAAGAGCAAGAACATCTCGACGAGCACTATAACAAGCTCTTACATGAACCCATGCAACTCGTCTCTGGCGAGGAGGCTAACAAACTGCGCTTAACCGTCACGTTCAATGAAATGCTCTGCCGACCAAATCTCGTAGACATAGAGCAACTAAAGCAACTAACAGAGGGCCGAAGTCAATTTGAACAGCGTTGGTGTGAACGCCGCGTTGCAATGGCCAAACTAGGGGCTCAAATCATGACAATCTCTGAGGAGCGATTGGCCACATGGCGATCCTAAAGGGACCCAACATATGTGGCACCAACTTCCCTTCGAGGTGCTGACTGCCATTCGGGGTACGGACTTAGCTGGAACTAGCCAAGAGAATGCTTTGTTTGATAAGGTTCTCACTGAGGAGGAGTTACATATTGCCAGTAGACTCAGACAAGGTTCCATGCTACTCGATGTGACAAAATATCTATTGGTGCTAAGTAAGCTGCCACGAGTGCTGGATGCGTGTGCCATGCTCCAGTACAACCCCGAGTTCTACAATTGGTTCTTATCCTCGTAAAGTGACATTATGTATATAAATAAACATTGATTCTTGTGTCACCTTGTATAAAAAATATCAACACACACAAGTAATGATAGTCAAGCGCAGGGAGAAGAGTTGGGTCTAACAGGCTAAGCTCCTCAAGTCCTCCTCTCATCACCCATTTAAAAGCCGTGTGACCATCCCCACCTCCAAGTGAAGGGCATGCAACCCATGTTACCGCCATAGGAAACCTTGACCAACAACACTGATGGTGTAGACAGGGTGCAGCCCCTTTCTATACACCTTCTTCCCTTTTTGGTCTATCCTTCCGAGGATGTACCCTATCCCACTCCATGACAACCAGTCCACACAACTTAGCATAAGCCAATATTGGCTAATGGCTGGAGGCAAAATGAACATCATCATGGGGGCCATCCCTTTACGACAAAACACTACATGCCTCACCCCTCCTCTTCTTGTCATATGCGCTTGATAAACCACACTAAAATCCCTTCCATGCGAACAGTTGTATCCTGTATCAAGGTCTAACCCTTGGATTGAATCTTGCAGGCTTCCAGACGGAACACATGCAGAACCATGGACATTTGGCATGCAAAGACGCTCTTTACACACTACGAGAGCACGTGGCACGCGCCCCTCCACCGGAGTGCTATGTGCCCACCATCAAGAGGTACGCCAAGAAGCTAGGCCCTAAGCGCCACTGTCCAGGGCGAAGGCTGAAGAATCCTCGAGTCAAGAAAGCCAAGACTCAAAACGCGCAACAGGTGGTAGCACTAGTGGCACGAACCCCCAGCTCACGCCCGGGCCCCAGATGCTCAAGGGCAAAAAGGGCAGCTCAGGAAAGGGAAGAATTCAATGAATTGTTTAAAGACATTCTGGAAACGGTAGCGTCCCGGGACTACACCATTCATGTCCCGGTCGACATGTTCCCTGCTCAACCCCACGAGAGCCCCACACCAGCAGAGCCCCAATCACCCGGCCACCCAGACTCGCCCCGCCTCGTACAAATCGAGTAGCCCATGATGCATAAAGGGCTTATCAAATAATAACTGGCCATAACTTTTTGTTTTTAAATGGTTAAGTGTTCCCGACTTGATAAGTGTGGACATGTTCCTGACTTGTATGAACTTTTCATATATGCGTTTAATATATTTCACGCCTTTAGCAAAAGAAAAAGCTAATCAAGCATAGGTGATAACTGTCTAAGTTAACACCATAGAATTCAGATCAATGATGTCTCCTTGCATTGCACTGGTTTATTATAGTTGCGGCATATGCCATGCATGTACTCTCATGATGGGACAAGTGGATACAGGATGAGACAGATCTTTGGGCGAAAGTGTTCAATGCCCGATCACCACAAGACCATCGACCCTCCAAGGAGCCGCGACAAAGCCACGCTGCCGAAATCACGAATCACCCTTGCCAACCACCCACATTACATGGCCCAAAACACATTCCTGGGTCACGCTCCCTTTCTAGGTCAAGCTCTATAGTTGGCTCACAGCAGTCGTTACCTCAAGTGTACCAACATCGCATGTGCCGCAAGGAGGTTTGCAATATCTCAAGTGTATCTCCCCCTTTTGCCAACTGCTTCTCTAACAACGAGGCTAGGGCACAATCATCATTGTACTATCCATTTTCTGAGCCTTCAAAGCTTAACATTTTCCAACCCATTGGGAGGCTGATAGCCTCAACATGTTGTGATGGTTGTACTCAGGCAAGCCCAAAAAAAAAACGAAAAGAAAAAGAAACAAATGAAAAGATCAGAAGTACCCACGATCACAGCACAGCACCTAGGGGTCCTCAAATAAGATACGTCTAGTGGCCTTGGTCGACTGGCTTTGTCCCTAGTCTCCTAGCCCTTTACCATCACCCACAATTGTTCAGGGCACATCAAGGGCAGGACATACCTAGGGAGCTTGTCTCGCCTATGGTTAGACCTATCACCCTGACCCACTTGCACAATTCCCTTTTGCACTATTGCCTTAATACCATTGCAATCCATTGGGGTGCGCACCGCACAATTGGCCATGAAATGTACACCATCCTCATCAAGCAAGTCCAATAGCTTCCAGCTACCGAAAGCGCGGTGTCCCTGTATTCAATTATGCTCCATCATGCAATCACAATGCGAAGGATGTCTCCTATACCTTCACATGTACTTCTCAACATGGACAACCTTGCTTCATCCACACATTGTTCTGAGAAACTAGCCCACGGTCTTCTAACTACGTAATATCTAAGTATGCACGAACACTTACATAATACCTGCACTGAAGTATATACACAGTTTGGGTCCTCAAGTGCAGGACAATACTCTCAGCTTGCTTAGAGTTCGACCTATCTCCCAAACTAATCAAATATGTCTTGTGCACAATAGAGAAGACTAGCACTACCCTTAGGGAGAGACCACAGGAGAGGTTTTCAATTGCAGGTGTTGAAGACTCCAATGAAAGTGTCGTTCGATCTTCATCAACACCCAACTCTGAATGCTTATCCCTTACCATCCAACAAGCCCGCAAAGGATCTTCATGTGTAGAATCCCCAACAAACCAACACTTGTGCTGGCCATCAATGCAATCCCCAACACAAAATAGCCCTACCGCCAACTCCAATAACCTTCCACCAACCACCTTGGCCACCAACAGGCCCCTAGGACCTTCTACCACACCACCACCAACACTCCTCCACGGAAACCACAGGCGTCCTTGTCACCCACGTCTTCGGTGCATGCTACAGCCTGCTACCTACGACAGTGAGTGCCATGGGACTGGCACTCGTCTAGGAGGGGGGTAATGTTAACCCTCAAACGAACGAAGGTGGAAAATCCAAAAAAGCTAAAGCAGAAGACAAAGACAAAGGCCAAGGCAAAGAGAAATGGAAGACAAAGACACGCAAGGAGAAGAGTCCTAAATAAGGGAGAAAGGCGCACAAGGAAAAGCGCAAGTCAAAACTTTTGTAAAAGAGCACAAGCGCATCATGGTTTAATTCAAGGAGTGTTGGGCTCTCACTCGTGCAATTTGTAAATATAGACGGGTGGTGGAAAGGAATCTAGGAAGATAGAAGGACAATGGGAAAAAGGGCCTAGGCTACGGCCGACCATGTAAAAAAGGGGAATAGGGAACGACCGCCCAAAAGGGATTTAGGGTTTTGTATATAAAGTTGAAAAGTGAATGAAAAGCTCATTCTTGTGTGTGGCCAAAAGTAGCTCTCCTCTTCTTGTTCTTGTGAAGGATGGATTTTAGGCCCCGGAACGTGCCTAAAAATAGGAGAAAAATGTGGAAATGCGGGGAAAAATGCTCAACCACGAAGGTGGCGGCTCGACCTAGGACGATTTTAAGCGTCAAGTGCTTAACGGGCGCCCGTACGACACTCCGAGAATTTTCATAATTTTTCCGTGCACCTGTGCTAGTCAGTGGAGCTGCCAGTCACTGTGGGATGTCGAGACGAGCTCACAGAAATTTTCAAACTGACGATCGGAGTCCGTATGCGGAAACTGGACGGGAACCGGCCGGGGGACGCCCAAGAGAGTGGCCAAATTTGAAGAGGCAAAGGGTGTGATTAGTGGGGGGTGCCCTTTGGGAGCCCCCCCACCCAAAACTGATCGAATCAGGCAGCAGGCTGAACTCGTCCTCTTCACGCGAAAAAAACGGCGCCCCCGCCCCATAATCGAGATTCTAGCCTCCATGTAAGGCATATGAGAGAGCACACAGGCTGACTACATCTATCCTACGCTCCGTATCGCAGGTCTCCGCTCCCGCAATGGTGGACTGTAGAGAGAGAGAGAGAGAGAGAGAGAGAGAGAGAGAGAAAATCAGTCTTTCTCTCTCCTCCTTCTCTCTCCTCTTAACCCCCGTTCGTGCGTGGAAGAGTAGAATGGAAATGGATGGCCGGATGGATGCCGATTCTTGACGAGACTAAAGGGCAATGCCAAATCATTGTAGATTGCTGATTCCAAGCAGAATTCATGGCTGGAAATCAGTCGTGGGACGTGCCAAATTTAATGAAAAAACCCGCAAGACACAGTAATAATTGTTTTTACAAAGAAAATGGCCTTTTGATGCAAATTTGGTTGATAAAAATGTGTTCATATGGATTGAGTTTTGACTGTGTCGTGCTTTGAGTTGTTTTATGGCTGTTCATCATTTAAAAATCAGAAAAACATGTGCGGGATAGCAGAAAATAGAAAACCGAGACACGAAAAACCATAAAAATGAAGGAAAATAGGGTTTTTTGGGCTAAAAATGATGCAATAAATTAATCCACACCTACTAAAATTCTTTTTCTGCTGAAATGAACTAAGGGCCACAGCCCATAAACTGAACTTAATTTTCAACAATTAAAAAATGGGAGAAAATGGGAAAATTTGCAAGAAAATGGTGAAAAAAACCCTTAAAATAGGGGAAAATTATATTTTGGGCTTCGGAAAATTAGGAAAATTATGAGCAATGTCCGTGAATGTATAGTGAGGCTGAGGCATGAAGATTTTCTTTAGATCAGCCTTGTTTCCATGTTTTAGTTCGTTTTTTTTCCGCTTTTGATATGAAAAATAATGGAAAAAGCCGTAAAATGACATGCAATGAGGCAATACTAAAACGGGGGAGGGTAGAATAGATAAAAAGTATCCAAATGCTGCTTGAAATAATGGAAAAGTTGCTGATTTCTATGCATAGCATATAGGATGAAAAATAATTAAAATTAAGAGCCTAGTAGCACGAGGATCACCTCGGTGCTAGGCCCATGCAACGAAGCATACAATCGTTAGAAAGAAACCATGAAAGGGATGTTTTTGCACTTGTGCACGATACTGTTTGCTAAATGTTTGAGCACTAGACATCCACGAAATGCATAGATCATATAGAAAGTTAAAGGTATCAGAAGCCAGCTCCTGGAAATGCATAGTACTTGCTTGTATTAGGTCTTTGACCCTACGTTGAGTGAGAGACAGGATACCCTAAGCCGTAGGCTAGTCGTGGGGTCTAGGGGAAAACAAGTGAGGAAGAAATGGTACATTCCTAGACACGCTTATTTGGTACCTTGAGCGACTTATGTGCGATGTGTTTATATGAGGAGCGACGCACTGAGGGGCCAATCCCCAAAGTGTAGGAGAGTCGCAGAGGGTTGACGGCATTCAGCCGTAGGAGGAACCCCATGTGTATGTGATTCGAGCCTTTTGGCTATGTGAAAGGGACTCCCTCTGAGGAGTAATATTGGGTTAGGATCAGTTGGACTACAACGTATTACAAACGCAATGTTTAGGAAGGCAGAGATCTCGACAGACGCTCCTGGCCGCGAGGCCGAGGGGTTGTCTTGTGCGTAGTGACGAGGCCCGGCTAGTGCATGAGCCAATGCCGGTCCGTTTTAGGTCCCATCAGTGGTGCGTCTGCCGGGAGCCGCTAAGAAGTGGCGGTTCTCGAATCTAGGTGTCTAAGAACCTTTTCGTTTAGTGTATGCCAAAGGATATTGATCCTTTATTTATTGACAAGCATCGTCTAGCGGAGATTCAAAAACAAGAAAGAGACGAGAGAGCTAGGCAACGCGCGGAAATATTGAGGAGGTATCCCCCTCAACGCAGCAGCCCTAAACCCCTACGAGGGAGAAGTTCTAGTGTCCCTATAGGCACAAGTAGCCCGTTAGGAGGAGGTGGAAGCCCTAGTGCTCCCCTATCTCCCGTAAGTCAACCAAGCTCAAGTGGAGGTGTAGGTTTACCTACGCAGCCCCCTATCATTAATCAGGTTGTAGCTATGGCACAACCGATAGCAATTCCAGCAGGAACACCTGATTTGCTGGCCTTAGGAGCCCCATTGCCCATTTTTAGCGGGTTGGCAGAAGAGGATGGTGAGCTTCATGTCAATGAGTTTAATAAACTCATGTTCAATTACCGCATCCAAGATGAAGGGCACTTAATGATGTTCTTCAACATGACCTTGAAAGGAAGAGCGGCACTATGGTATCACGGTTTAGAAGCCGGAACCATAACGAATATTGCGCAATTTTTTGCGGCCTTCCGTAGGGAGTTTGCCCCTGAAAGGGGTGGACAGTATTGGCTTTGTGTATTGAATGTAACACGTCAAGAGCCAAACGAGAATTTCCAGACTTATGCTAAGAAGCTAAAACGAGTTTTACGTAAACTTGATACCTACATTCCTATCCCAGCAGCTGCCCAGTTACAATACTTCCTTCATGGCTTGGATTTTAACATCCAGGTGCAGCTGAGTAGTGTCGCCTTGGCTGACATTGATACCGCTATTACACAAGCGAAAGGTGTAGAGACGCGCTTGCAAGCGGCTTATGCAGCTAGAGTGAACTGGAATGGGAATAGTCTGGCACTAACCAATGGGAGTCAAGGAGACCCCATGTTAAATGCAAATGGAAGAGGTGGCATTATGCCCAACCTGCCCATGCTACCAGCACCTCCTAGTGTAGGTATGCCGATGGCTAGTCAAATGGCACCAATGAATGTGGGTAGCCAACCAACAAACCCTAATGCAGTCCTGATAAGCCAGCAGCAGCAGCCAATGCCTAATCAAGTGGTAAGGCCGATGGGACGACATACAGACGATCGTGGCTATGAGTCAAGTGCATCGAACGTCCTTGGTGAGGTCAAGGACATGATGAAGCACTATACGGATATGATCAGTGAACAGTATAGACAAATAGCCGTGGATGTCAACTTCCTTAAGAAGCAGCAAAATCTAATAGGGAGCCGACGGCTCGAAGAGGGTGGCCCATCTAGATTTAGCTGTAAGTGGTGTGGTGGGCAGCACTTCCCTAGGAACTGCCCTAATGTTAAATGCGATATTTGTGGAAAGTCTGGCCACTTAGCCGCCACGTGCTGGAGTAAGATTAGTTCCCTCCAACAAGGAAGTAAACAGCCGGGTCCGATTAATCATAGAGCACAAGGTAATGACCTTCCGCAGAATGATGGACCGAGGCAGATACTGCAAAGGGGAAAAGCCACTGTAGAAGAGCTACCCCAAGGCAACGGAGTTAGCCTCATTGAAGTGGTATATGTTGATGGTGTGGAACCCTCTAACCTAAGAGCCGTGACAAGAGGCCAAAAGGCTAAAGAGGGCGATAAGGATAATGCAAAGCCGGTTGAGGGAAACCCTAAACAAGGGGATAAGGGGACGCAAGCCCTAAAGCCTGATTTGGAAGGGGGACCCTTAAAACTGGTTGACAGCAAAGTAGATCCTAAAAAGGATAAAGAAATGCCAAGGAAGAAGGCGAGAGCTAGAAAAGAGGCTCCAAAGCCGGTTCAGAAACCGAAAGAGAGGATGGTTTGGCGAGAGAAGAGAGCTTTGGCCACGTATCATAATTTTGATTTGGGAAGTTCTCTTTGCGAAGTCAAGCCAGACGTGAACCTCTTGCAGCTTATTAAATTATCACCGGGAGTACGCAAGGAGTTCAAAAAGATCTTGCGGATTGGGTATATTGTGGAACCTATGGGAATAGCGAGAGTAGGAGAAGATTGGATGGATCATGCTGAAAAGAATTGCCCTAGGGTTCCAGCATATGTCCATGGGATTTTAGTAGAGCATGCTATTGTAGATACAGGCTCATCCGTCAATATCATGAGTTCAGAGTTGATGGAGAGGCTGGGTCTAGGCATTCAAAAAGATGGCTCTACCCTTCTCAGAATGGCTGATGACAGTTTAAGACAACCAGAAGGTTGTGTTACTAGAGTTCATGTGACGGTTGCAAGCGTAGAATGCTTCTTGGACTTTAGAGTGATAAGATTTGCTGGGCGTCCTAGCTATCGAATATTGCTAGGCAGGCCTTGGATCCTACGAACAGACTGTCAAGTCGATATACCCGCCGGTCGAGTGATTCTAGGGAGAGGTGCTAATTGGGTAATAGTTAATGCTTACCCTAAATCTCCGCAGAGTGAGTGGGCTCCTTTACCCTCCACTGAACTAGAAACTGAAGTTGAGGCATCTGATGGTGAGTCGTCCTCTAGTGATGAATCCAAAGAGGGATCTACTACAGAGGATATCTATCAGATAACCCTAAATGAGCCAATAGAGCCGCAAGATAGGATAAGAGATGCTGATGTGATCGAGTGGGACCTTGGCACGCCGATTGATTCGCGACCTATTAAGCTAGGATCCATGCTCAATTCAGCAGAAAGAGAGGACTATGTGTCCCTTATTCAAGAATTCCGAGATATATTTGCTTGGAGCTATGACGAGCTGTGAGGTATACCTCCCAGCCTAGCTGTCCACACTATCCCAGTTAAGGAAGGTAGTCGTCCCGTATGTCAGAAAGTAAGGCGTATGCCTTTTGAGCTGAGGGACGAACTATTTGAGGAACTACAGAAGCTACGGAAGGCTGGTTTAATTTTTCCTGTGCAGCACACAGAGTGGTGTTCACCAATCGTCATCAGGAAGAAGAAGAATAACCAGATCCGGCTCTGTGTAGATTTTAGAGAGCTAAATAAACAGACAGTAAAAGATTACTACCCGTTGCCATTCATTGACTAGATTTTGGATCAGCTGGCAGGTAGAGAGATCTATTCGTTCATGGACTGTTTTGCAAGTTATAACCAAATGGCGATTGCAAAAGAAGACAAGCTGAAAACGACTTTCATAACTGTCTTCGGTACCTTTGCGTACCATGTGATGGTGTTTGGGTTATGCAATGCACCTAGGTCGTGGCAAAGAACAGCCGATAAAACCTTTGGTGACATATCCCCAGAGGAGCTCAAAGTATTTATTGACGATCTGGGGGCAGCCACTGTAAGGGAGAGGCAATTGATCATATTAAGGAAGTGTTTTGAGCGTTGCAGACAATTTTGCATCGCTCTGAATCCAAGGAAGTGTGTCTTTGGAGTGCCATATGGACTGTTATTGGGCCATGTGGTTAGCTCAGTGGGGATCGCAAACTGATCCTGAGAAGATCAAGGTCATCGTTGCTATGAGTCCGCCATGTACTCCAAAAGAGGTGCACAGTTTTCTGTCATCAGTAGGGTATTATCGAAGATTTATCAATGCCCTAGCAGAAAGAACTTTGCCACTCATAAATATATTATCCTATAACTGTCTATTTTCATGGGGTGATGCTTGCAAGATATCATTTGAGGATGTAAAGCATGAGCTCACTAAAGCACCTGTGTTAAAAGCACCTAAGAGGGGCGAAATATTTTATATATTTTCAGCAGCTACAATGCACAGCATTAGCTGTTGTTTAGCACAGATCTGGGAAGAGAAATGGTATCACCCAATTGCTTTTGCCAGTCGAAAGCTAGGTGTATCCGAGATCAATTATACATACATGGAGAAGTTGTGCTTGGCTATGGTCTTTGCGACCAAGAAATTCAGGCATTATATCCTGTATGAAAAAGTTGTTCTTTATACAAAGGCGGAAGGTCTACGATTGCTAATGAATAAGTTGCAACCGCTTGACCGCTTGGCAAAGTGGTTGATAACGTTACAAGAGTTTGACTATGAGGTCAAGAGCAAGCCACCCAGGTTGCAGGGCATTGTAGAGTGCCTTGTGGATTTTGGCGAGCCAAAAGAAACGCTAGTTGAAGGTAGTGACTTAAAATTGTTGTTCAGGATTGACACAGCATCCATTCCCTCTTGGTATGCAGCAATAACACATTATTTATCGACGGGGGAGACTGGAGCTGGTCTATCTGTTGAGATGACAAGCTCAACACATGCGGACATTGATGATGGACCGCCTGGTTAGATGGGTCCACACGTCTACACTTAGCATGTCGGTGGTCATTATGACTCTCACATGACCACTGACTCATTACTTATTATATTCAGGTTGTTACACCTATTTACAGCTGGCATAGTTATAGCGCCAGTCGACTAGTGTAGTCGGTTATGCATTGTTTGACTTAGTAGGCCACTTTCCTTTTATGTTGTATCTTATCTATACTTTGTGTACATTGTAAAGAGTGTGGAAGAAGAAGAAGAAATCAGCAAGAAAACGTTTTGGCCTCCATCTCTCTTCTTGTCTCTTGAGTGAGCTTCTCCTTGTGCATTCTGTGTGTGTTCGGCGCAGCATCTTGAGCAACCCCCTCCACCACGCGATTCTTGACATGGTATCAGAGCCGTACCACTGAGAGAGGCTGATTTCGAAGGTTGAAGTGAAGGAGAAGAAGCAAGGTTCGAGCAAGCAAGCCACGGGTAAGAGGCTCTCCCATCCTTCCACTCTTTCTCTTGGATAGTGCCTGTGGAGGCACCGGAAGCAGGGTTGAGCAAAAATCTCAGATTGCAGTGAGATTTGGTGTGCGCAAAGAGCGCTGTATATTCTGCAGATAAGCCCTTTAGGGCAATCCCGCAGTTATTTTGGGCATTTGAGGCCGTTTCAAGGCCCGTTTTAGAGCCGCAAGATTACGGACAGCAGTTTCGAGGTACACTATGACTTCCACTGTATTGACCGAACGTGGGTGCGCAGGTTACAGATTTCAGGTCTGTAAGTTCAAAGGTGTTTACCAGTGAGTAAACACAAGGTTTATCTGCAAACAGGTTGCAGATTGCATGTATTGTTGAGCAGACAATTAAAAAGGCTGTTTGGTGTATTGCTCTGCACTACAGGTCCAGGGTTGCAGAAGATTTACTTGCTGTTGGTATTAATTTTGTGATAATGGCAGAGAACAATGGAAGCCCTATCATTGAGAAGCTCGACAAGAACAACTACCCTTCATGGAAGTTTCGTGTCACGAACTTCCTTATTGGAAAAGGCCTCTACGAGTTCGTTTCAGGTGAAGAAAAGGAGCCGGAGGTGAGTGATCCTCCAACTGCAGAAGAGACAAAGGCACGAAAGGAATGGAATGCAAAAGACAAGAAGGTCATGTATTGGTTGTCTGCAGTAATTGACAATAATATGCTGGGACACATTAGAAATGCAGAGAATGCATATGCAGCTTGGACCATACTTGAAAGTATGTTTTCTGTAAATACAAAGGCACGAAAGATTCAACTCAAGAAAGAGTTGAATACATTGAAGAAAGGGAAGATGTCTATCAATGAGTATGCACTGAAAGTAAGAAGCATTGCATATGCATTGGCAGCGATTGATGCAATGCCCGATGATGATGATTTGGTGCCGTCTACCTTGGGTGGACTTAACAATGAAAAGGCTTGGAAGTCTTTTGTAACTTCCGTATATGTCAGAAAGCCATTTCCAGATTTCGATGAGTTGGTCTCTCTAATGATCACTGAAGAAATCAACATGCAGAGTGAGACATCTGAAAGAAGTGGTGAACAGGTCCAGGCTTTCTACTCCAGTTTAGGAAGGGAACGTGGTAGGTTCTCTTCAAGAGGCCGTGGTACAGGACGTGGTAGTGATAACCAGCAAAATAGATTGAATCAGCAATTTGGCGATATGCAGGTTTCAGGAGGTCGTGGTAATTTTAGAGGCAGGGGGAGCTTTAGAGGAAGAGGTGGATGGCAGAACAGAGGCTCTAACAACTCTGGTATTGTGTGCCACTACTGTGGCAAAACAGGTCATATTGCAGCCCAATGTTATGCTAAGAAAGATGATATCCGCAGTGGTAAGTTGCAACAAGGAAACTATGCATCGTCTTCACGACAAAATGAAGACAGAAATGAACGTTTGTTCGTTATGCAGCATGCTGAATGTTGTTACAGGAAAGGGAACACATGAAGATGTTTGGTATGTTGATTCAGGTGCATCCAATCATATGACCAGCCATGTAGAATGGTTTGGAGAGATGCAGGATTTGCAGAATGCAGGTTATGTGCAGACGGGTGATGACTCATGCCACCCAATTTCACACATTGGAAAAGTTCCCTTGTCCTTGCATGATGGTCAGACAAAGAGTCTTTCAGATGTATTACATGTGCCATCTATTACAAAGAACTTGGTGTCAGTCGGTCAAATGGTAGAGCAAGGGTTGCAAGTCAGATTTAATGCAAAGGGCTGCTTTGTAGAAGACTTCAATGACAAGTGCAAGTTGGTAGCAAAGGGAAGTAGAGTTGGACGTATGTTCACTCTAGATGCTGGAATTCCTACTATGAATGCGGCTATGTATGCCAAAGGAAAAGGTGTTGTTGCAGACATTGAAATTTGGCACAAACGCATTGGATATGCAAATGTACAAAGGCTGAAATTAATGCAGTCCAAAGGGTTGGTTACAGGTTTGCCTGCTTTTAAAGTTGCAGAATTTCAGAAGGTATGTGAAGCATGTCAGTTTGGTAAGCAGGCAAGACAACCCTTTTCACATGACAGAGATGTAAGCAAAAATATCCTTGATGTTGTGCATACAGACATTTGGGGGCCTACACAAAATGTATCTCTTGGAGGTAGTTCATACTTCGTCACATTCATTGATGATTGTTCTAGAAAGCTGTGGGTATATTTTATGAAGGAAAAGAGTGAAGCATTTGAGCACTTTTAAACTTTCAAGGCTGCAGTTGAAAGAGAAACAGGCTTGAAAGTAAAGTGCCTGAGATCAGATGGAGGGGGAGAGTACCTCTCAAATGAGTTCAATGATTTTCTGAGGTCTCGTGGGATAAAGAGACAGTTCACATGCAGGTATACCCCACAGCAAAATGGGGTTGCAGAAAGGAAAAACAGGCATATTGCAGAAGTTGCATGTGCCTTGATGGCTGAAAAGAATATGCCTAAGTATTTTTGGTCTGAGGCTGTTCATACTGCTGTTTATATTATGAACAGAACTCCCACAGCTGCAGTTCATGGTATGACCCCCGAAGAATGTTTTACAGGTAAGAAGCCTGATGTTTCACACTTGAAAGTATTTGGCTGCATTGCGTATGTTCATGTGCCAGATGAGTTGCGGAAGAAACTGGATCCAAAGGCTGAAAAGTGTGTCTTTATTGGATACTCTTTAGAGCAGAAAGGGTATCGCTGTTACAACCCTGTCACATGTAAGTTCAGAGTGAGCAGGGATGTCATCTTTGATGAAATGAGCAGTTGGTATGCATCTAGTGGTGATGCATTGGATGTTGATGATGATCATGACACTCATGTGCAGGCTGAAAGGCAAGAATCACGGACTCTTAGTGGACCAGAGACATCATCTGGTAGTCCTTGGTCTGGGAGACTAAGGAGTACCTCTACATCTTCGGGTGCATCTAGTAGCACTACAGGTAAAGACAAAGGAAAGAATAAAGTGTCAGAAGGCATTGATGCAGTTCTTGATGGAGACTCCAGTGGCTCAGAGAGCTTGGATGATGAGCTTGGCATTCCTTCAGTGAGGACTCCAGGTGTGCAGAGAGCACGCGTTAATGCAAAGACTCCATTGAGTGATCCAGTGGTACGCAGGTCTAGCAGGGTGAGATACCCTGTTAAAAGATTTGGTTTTGAAGGTTATGCAGCTCACCATTATGCTTATATGGTGAAACTAGTTGAGGATGTTGAGCCCACATGTTTTGAGGAGGCTGTTGGTCATGCTCATTGGGATGCAGCAATGGATGAGGAGATGGCTGCATTAGAGGCCAATAAGACTTGGGATCTAGTATCATTGCCGAAGGGAAAGAAAGCTATTGGATGTAAGTGGGTTTATAAGATTAAGCACAATGCAGATGGTTCTATTAGTAGGTACAAAGCTAGGCTAGTTGCAAAAGGCTATGCCCAGACATATGGCATAGATTATGATGAAACCTTCAGTCCAGTTGCTAGGATGGCAACCGTCAGATGTGTGATTGCTTTGGCAGCAGCCAAAGGTTGGAGATTGCAACAAATGGATGTAAAGAATGCCTTCTTGCATGGTGATTTGCAGGAAGAAGTGTATATGGATCAGCCAGCAGGTTATGAAGATTTAGAGCATCCCACGTATGTGTGCAGGTTGAAGAATGCACTCTATGGACTCAAGCAAGCACCTAGAGCATGGTCTGACAAGATTAGAGAGTATCTTGTCAATATTGGCTTTTATGTTTCTGATGCTGATCACTCACTTTATGTGAGAAAGGGAGATGCAGGTTTGGTCATCATAGTCATCTATGTGGATGACTTGATTATTACAGGTGATAGTGATAGTGGAATTGCTGAAGTCAAGGGCTGTTTGAAGATGAAGTTTGAGATGAAGGATTTAGGTGAGCTAAGGTACTTCCTTGGCATTGAGGTGATCAGATGTGATGATGGTATATGGCTGTCCCAAAGACAGTATGGCTTGGATATGTTGTCCAAGTATGGTATGACTGCATGCAAACCACTTTCAGTCCCGTTGGAGCAGAATGTAAAGCTGAGTGCTGATGTTGGGGATGAGATAGAAAACCCTACTATGTTCAGGAGGATAGTGGGGAGTTTGATCTACATGACCATTACAAGGCCAGACTTGAGCTATGCTGTTGGTCTTGTGAGTCAGTTTATGCAAGTACCTAGAAAGCCGCATTTGGATGCAGTCAGACGCATATTGAGATATGTGAAGTCCACATTAGATTATGGACTTTTCTATGAGGCAGGTACAGATGTACAAGTGTTTGGATACACAGATGCAGATTGGGCTGGTAGTATGTCTGATAGAAGATCTACCAGCGGATACATGTTCTCTCTTGGTAGTGCAGCAGTTGCATGGAGCAGCAAAAAGCAATCTATAGTTGCTTTGTCGAGTACAGAGGCTGAGTATAGAGGTGCTGCTGTTGCAGCATGTGAGGTAGTATGGCTGCAAAAGCTATTGGTTGATTTGGATGTCTAGGTGGAAGGTCCAGTTGTCATTTATTGTGACAACATGAGCAGTATACAGTTGGCTAGGAACCCTGTGTTCCATGCCAGGACAAAACATATTGAGGTACACTACCACTTTGTGAGAGAGAAGGTACTAGCAGGTGAGATTGACTTGGTGTATGTCAGCACACAGGATCAGATAGCTGACATCTTCACGAAGGCATTGGGTACAGAGAAGCTTCAAAAGTTTCGAAGCTTACTTGGAGGTGCAGAGATGGAGTTGAGCTTGAGGGGGAGTGTTGAGATGACAAGCTCAACACATGCGGACATTGATGATGGACCGCCTGGTTAGATGGGTCCACACGTCTACACTTAGCATGTCGGTGGTCATTATGACTCTCACATGGCCACTGACTCGTTACTTATTATATTCAGGTTGTTACACCTATTTACAGCTGGCATAGTTATAGCGCCAGTCGACTAGTGTAGTCGGTTATGCATTGTTTGACTTAGTAGGCCACTTTCCTTTTATGTTGTATCTTATCTAACTTTGTGTACATTGTAAAGAGTGTGGAAGAAGAAGAAGAAATCAGCAAGAAAACGTTTTGGCCTCCATCTCTCTTCTTGTCTCTTGAGTGAGCTTCTCCTTGTGCATTCTATGTGTGTTCGGCGCAGCATCTTGAGCAACCCCCTCCACCACGCGATTCTTGACACTATCAGCGTCAGAAAAGCGCAAGATCAAGTAACAGGCTTTGAAATTTACCATTATCGCAGGCACGTTGTATCGGCAAGGTGTTGACGACATTTATCGTCGATGCGTGATGCCTGACGAGGTCCCGTTTATTTTATCAGAGTGCCATGACTCCGCATGCGGAGGGCATTTTGCTGGACGCTTAACTGCACAAAAAGCACTAAGAGCGGGATATTGGTGGCCAGCTATTTTTCAAGATGCATTTGAGTACGTCAAAAGATGCGATATTTGTCAACGGCATGATAGCCGAGAGAATAGGAAGCGACCCTTGACACCTGTAATGGCAATACTTCCGTTTGAGAAGTGGGGGATCGACTTTGTTGGCCCTATTACACCGTCGTCCACTGCGCAAAAGCGATATATTATCATGGCGACTGATTATTTTACTAAGTGGTCAGAAGCACGCGCAACACGACAGGACAATGCAAAGGAGACCGCTAGTTTCCTGTTGGAACAAATAATATGCCGATTCGGTCCACCAAAGGAGATAGTATCGGACCGTGGGACGCACTTTCTGAATAAGGTGATTAAAAGCCTTACTGAGACTTGGCAAATTAAGCATAACAAGACAACCCCATATAATCCGCAAGCGAATGGGCAAGTAGAAAGCACCAACAAGCAGCTTGTGGGCATCCTGTCCAAAATTGTGTCAGAAAAGAAATGGGATTGGGATAAAAAGTTATACGTGGCAGTGTGGGCCTACAATACGACCTTCAAATGAGCCACTGGCCATACCCCGTTCAAGTTAGTATATGGGGAGGAGTGTGTCTTGCCTTTAGAGATTGAGCTGCCGACTATTCGGTTTGCCATTAATCATTCTTTGAGTGATGAAGACGCACTTTTTGAGCGCTTGACGACGCTGGCACATTTAGATGAGCTTAAGCTGCAGAGCTTACTACACCAAGAAGTGGCCAAGCGCCGAATGAAGCAGCTACATTACCTCAAAGCCAAGAAATACACCTTCAAGAAAGGACAGCTTGTTCTATATTATGACGCACAACGTGAATTATTTCCAGGCAAGCTAGAGCCCAAATGGGACGGGCCCTATAGGATCGTCAGAATAGGAAAGAATAAATCCACAGTCTTGTTAGCTGACCTTGAGGGGATAGAATTTAAGAATAAGGTTAATCTTAATAAGATTAAACCTTATTATTTCTGATTGCACTAATACTATGACTGCCTTGCAGGTCTAGGTGAGATCGATCAAACATCTGCAAGGAAATATTGATAGAGGTTGATGGGTTGCCCGATCCCTTATTTAGAGCACCCATATTTAGAACAAAGGTATCATCAGGGAAAGCTCATTTGGTGGAGCAAAGGTTACAAGGTGACTGAGCAAGAAGACGGCACATTCATTTGGGAGATCAAGGTCTTCTGCCATCACTGCCTACAAATTTTGACGAGCATCCCTGTTGAATTCAATGATGATGGAGGGATGGAGCCTATAGTCCACCCGTTAAATATGCTGAATTTCGATTACCATCATTACGAGTAGAGTTCAGGATGGCGGGATATGTAAACCCTTTATGGACGTACACCCTGTACTTTGATGGGGCGTCCAGGGGTCCATGCAAAAAAGGAAGTGTAGGAGTTGTCATCCGAGACCCCCGACGACGCATTGTCATGAAGTTAGCTGCTTATCTCGGGGTGAATTTTACCAATAACATGGCTGAATACAAAGCCCTGATTATGGGTTTGAATATTGCAAAGAAGGGTGGTATCCGCCAGTTGTTGGTGAAAGGGGACTCTCAGTTGGTTTTAAACCAACTCAATGGGACGTACACGGTACGAAATCCCATCCTTTCCATGTACCATCATACTGCCATAGCCCTGCTAGACGAATTTGATAGAGTGTCTTTTCAACTGATTCCACGAAATTGGAATCAGTTTGCCGATTCATTGGCTAATTTTGCGTATGAAGAAGACCTCTTCTTTAATTGTGGTCCTAGTCCCGATATATCTATTGGCGATGAGACAGGACCTGGTCGTTTGTGGGGTATACTTTCTGAACATGCCCTCTTTGGCAGACGATGGTTGATCTGGGTGATGCAGAGGATAGGCGAGACTCATCTGCCTTTATTATCTTGGACCCACAGACTAATTAGACGACATGTGATGCGAACACCCCTTGCGATATACGCAGGAGGGATGGGTCATAATTTAATGCACTTAGCTTAGGGCTACGAGCCCTGTCCCCCTGGGAATGTTATGCTTTGATGTCTATCGCAGTTGTTTCCAGGAGGATGTTATGCGTAGTACTGTTTGATTTCGTTAGGCCAAGAGGGCCATTCCCCTGTCTGGTGTGGGTGCGTTTAATCGGTTTTTGTTTTAAGTGTCGTGCTGGACAGGTTTCGTGGTTCGTGGCATTTGGCGAAGCCTGGAGGAGCCTTTTGCTGCGATGGTAGCTTCTTGTGGCCAATCCAGGTGATACCTCTCCTTTATGAGTACCTTTCTTTCCTGTTATATGTGTATTTGTACTTGTCGAGGGGATATATTTTTGTTGGGGACCGGCAACCAAGGCATGAAGTCCCAGGTTTAGGTTCGGTATATCTGAAGGAGGTCTGACTAGTTGTTGCCTCCTGTGAAGGCATTGCCAGACATTGAAAGATCTGTCCTAGAAGGCAGTTCTAGTGACACTGTTCTGCTGACTTGCTAGGCAGTCGTTCTAGGAGTCCCTATTAGTTGTGAGGCCGATAGAGAAGCCTGCCAGAGGAAAAAAATTGATGATGATAAAAAGGGAAAAAACCCTGAACACCTAAAGAGAAAAATATAAATACGGAGGTGTGTAAAAAGGGGTTCTAACCCCTAAAAGAAGAAAAGAAAAGAAAAATCTTAGAAGCAGTTGATCATCGCCTCGCGAGGGCTTGGTAGGTTCTTGGGTACCGAGACAGGACCCGAGGCCGATGCCTTGCCCTTCCTTGGGGTGACATCTTGCCAGAAAAAAGAAAATAAGGAAGGTTGGAGCGAAAACAAAAGTGAGTGTCAGAAAAGGATTAAGTGTCGCCTCACGAGGGCTTGGTAGGTTCTTGGGTACCGAGACAGGACCCGGGGCCGATGCCATGTCCTCCTTGGGTCACTACGCTCAGCTCCCTCCTTTTTACACGCCCGAGTATGGAAAATGAGACCCTAAAAAGAAAATATGATGAAATAAAATTCAGGCTATAGGAGTCCTCGCCTAGGAGGAGCTCCTGGTTCAGTTGTCCTTAGTTAGGTAGGCAGTTCAAACCACCACTTAGGGCAACCTCTTTGACAATTCTTTTAGTCTGGCCGTGTTGAAGCAGTCGGTTAGTAACTAGCTTTAGGCTTTCTGGCAGATTATGCTGGGCCTACTCCTCGTGGATTTCATGCCTTGGTTTTGTCAGGGGCAGGGTGAGCATTGTGCTGTGTTTTATTGCATATTTGTTTTGTAGCAGTTTGATGCTCCTTTGGTTGTTTATGTGCAGATATGTTCATGGGTTCGACGGACTAAGTCGTCCTATCCCGTGGTCGCCAATGAATGATGGATTTTAGGCCCCGGAACGTGCCTAAAAATAGGAGAAAAATGTGGATATGCGGGGAAAAATGCTCAACCACGAAGGCGGCGGCTCAACCTAGGACGATTTTAAGCGTCAAGTGCTTAATGGGCGCCCGTACGACACTCTGAGAATTTTCATAATTTTTCCGTGCGCCTGTGCCAGTCAGTGGAGCTGCCAGTCAGTGCGGGATGTCGAGACGAGCTCATAGAAATTTTCAGACTGACGATCGGAGTCCGTATGCGGAAACTGGACGGGAACCGGTCGGGACGCCCAAGAGAGGGGCCAAATTTGAAGAGGCAAAGGGTGTGATTAGTGGGGGGTGCCCTTTGGGAGCCCCCCCACCCAAAACTGATCGAATCAGGCGGCAGGCTGAACTCGTCCTCTTCACGCGAAAAAAATGGTGCCCCCCCCCCATAATCGAGATGCTAGCCTCCATGTAAGGCATATGAGAGAGCACACAGACTGACTACATCTATCCTATGCTCCGTATCGCCGGTCTCCGCTCCTGCAATGGTGGACTGTAGAGAGAGAGAGAAAATCAGTCTTTCTCTCTCCTCCTCTCTCCTCTTAACCCCCGTTCGTGCGTGGAAGAGTAGAATGGAAATGGATGGCCGGATGGATGCCAAATCATTGTAGATTGCTGATTCCAAGCAGAATTCATGGCTGGAAATCAGTCGTGGGACGTGCCAAATTTAATGAAAAAACCCGCAAGACACGGTAATAATTGTTTTTACAAAGAAAATGGCCTTTTGATGCAAATTTGGTTGATAAAAATGTGTTCATATGGATTGAGTTTTGAGTATGTCGTGCTTTGAGTTGTTTTATGGTTGTTCATCATTTAAAAATCAGAAAAACATGTGCGGGATAGCAGAAAACAGAAAACCGAGACACGAAAAACCATAAAAATGAAGGAAAATAGGGTTTTTTGGGCTAAAAATGATGCAATAAATTAATCCACACCTACTAAAATTCTTTTTCTGCTGAAATGAACTAAGGGCCACAGCCCATAAACTGAACTTAATTTTCAACAATTAAAAAATGGGAGAAAATGGGAAAATTTGCAAGAAAATGGTGAAAAAAACCCTTAAAATAGGGGAAAATTATATTTTGGGCTTCGGAAAATTAGGAAAATTATGAGCAATGTCCGTGAATGTATAGTGAGGCTGAGGCATGAAGATTTGCTTCAGATCAGCCTTATTTCCGTGTTTTAGTTTGTTTTTTTTTCCGCTTTGGATATGAAAAATATTGGAAAAAGCCGTAAAATGACATGCAACGAAGCAATACTAAAACGGGGGAGGGTAGAATAGATAAAAAGTGTCCAAATGCTGCTTGAAATAATGGAAAAGTTGCTGATTTCTATGCATAGCATTTAGGACGAAAAATAATTAAAATTAAGAGCCTAGTAGCACGAGGATCACCTCGGTGCTAGGCCCATGCAACGAAGCATACAATCGTTAGAAAGAAACCATGAAAGGGATGTTTTTGCACTTGTGCACGATACTGTTTGCTAAATGTTTGAGCACTAGACATCCACGAAATGCATAGATCATATAGAAAGTTAAAGGTATCAGAAGCGAGCTCCTGGAAATGCATAGCACTTGCTTGTATTAGGACTTTGACCCTACGTTGAGTGAGAGACAGGATACCCTAAGCCGTAGGCTAGTCGTGGGGTCTAGGGGAAAACAAGTGAGGAAGAAATGGTACATTCCTAGACACGCTTATTTGGTACCTTGAGCGACTTATGTGCGATGTGTTTATATGTGGAGCGACGCACTGAGGGGCCAATCCCCAAAGTGTAGGAGAGTCGCAGAGGGTTGACGGCATTCAGCCGTAGGAGGAACCCCGTGTGTATGTGATTCGAGCCTTTTGGCTATGTGAAAGGGACTCCCTCTGAGGAGTAATATTGGGTTAGGATCAGTTGGACTACAACGTATTACAAACGCAATGTTTAGGAAGGCAGAGATCTCGACAGACGCTCCTGGCCGCGAGGCCGAGGGGTTGTCTTGTGCATAGTGACGAGGCCCGGCTAGTGCATGAGCCAGTGCCGGCCCGTTTTAGGTCCCATCATCTTGCTTGCTTGAGCTTGTGCTTGAGAGAGAGTGTGTGAGAGTGTGAGGGAGTGAGTGTGTGAGGGTGAGGGACCGAGGAGGAGAAGCTCTCCATCTTCTCCTCTCTTCTTCTCTTCTCTTCTCTTCTCTTGCTCGCGGACATGGAGCTTGGAGTGTGGAGCTTGAGGATGGAGCTTGCTTGAAGCTTGCACTTGGATCGTGGAGCTACCGGAGTGTGCGGGAGAGGAGGTAACTCAAAGGGCATCAAGGTAAGCTCACTACACCCGTAAGGTAGGCATTGCGCGTCGGCTATGTGAGAGGTAGTGATGGACCTAAAAACGGGCCGGCACTGGCTCATGCACTAGCCGGACCTCGTCACTACGCACAAGACAACCCCTCGGCCTCGCGGCCAGGAGCGTCTATCAAAATCTCTGCCTTCCTAAACATTGCGTTTGTAATACGTTGTAGTCCAACTGATCCTAACCCAATATTGCTCCTCAAAGGGAGTCCCTTTCACATAGCCAAAAGGCTCGAATCACATACACATGGGGTTCCTCCTACGGCTGAATGCCGTCAACCCTCTGCGACTCTCCTACACCTTGGGGATTGGCCCCTCGATGCGCCGCTCAACATTTAGACATTTCGCACAAACGTCACTCAAGGTACCAAATAAACGTATCCAGGAATGTACCATTGTCCTTACTTGACTTCCCCTTTATGATCCCACGACTAGCCTACGACATAGGAACCTCACTGCCTCTCAACGTAGGTCATATCCCAAAAACAATTGCAATGCATATCCAGGAGCTAACTCTGATACTTTTAATTTCCTCTAAATGATCATGCAAAGAGGTGGATGCCTAGTGCTCAAACATCTTAAAAATCAGCAGCGTGCAAGTGCAAATCATCTCTTTCATGCTTTTCTTTCTAACCGCTTTGTGCTTCGTTGCAACACCTAGCACCGAAGTGATCTTCGTGCTACTAGGTTTTAATTCTTATCATTATTATTCCGTCCTAGATGCAATGCATATAAAATCAGCAAATTATTCATCATGCTCAGCGTCATTTAACCATTTTTCCACAACTCTACCCTTCCCCGTTGATAGTGCATCATTATATTCATTTCTTTCAGGGTTTCCTTGTCATTTTATGTGGAGAAAGGAATGAAACACGCACCAAAACATATAAACAAGGCTGAACTGAAGCATAACTTCATGCCCCAACCTTGCTATACATCAACAAACATAAATCCTATTTTTCTGTATTTTTCGTAGCCCCAAATGTATTTATCCCCTATTTTTCATGGTGTTTTTATCATTTTTTCCCCATTTTCTTCATTTTCTTGTATTTTTTAAATTGCTGAAAATGAAAACCAGTTTGTGGGCTATGGCCCTTAGTTCATTTGCAACAAAATTGAAAGATTAGTTGATGTGTATCGACGGTTTTCCCCATTTATATGCCCAAAACCCTTGTTTTTCCCCATTTTTATGGTTTTTCGTGTCTCGGTTCCCTATTTTCTGCTATCCCACACATGTTTTCCTGATTTTTAAATGATGAACAGCTAGAAACCAACTCAAAGCACGACATACTCAAAACTCAATCCATATGAACACATTTTTATCAACCAAATTTGCATCAAAAGACCATTTTCCTTGAAAAAACAATTATTACCGTGTCTTGCGGGTTTTTCCATTAAATTTGGCACGTCCCACGATTGATTTCCAGCCATGAATTCTGCTTGGAATCAGCAATCTACAATGGTTTTGCATTGCTCTTTCATCCCGTCAAGAATCGGCATCCATCCGGCCGTCCATCTTCATCCTATTCCTTCAAGCACGAACGGGGGCTAAGAGGAGAGAGAGAGAGGAGAGAGAAAGACTGGTTTTCTCTCTCTTCAACCAGTCCACCATTGCGGGAGCGGAGACCGGCGAATTGATCGGCACATCATCTTCATCAGGCCTGGAGGTCCATAACCATGGCTTCTTTGTGAGCCAGCAATCGATTGTGGGGGGGGGGGTCGCGTTTTTTTTCGGCGGCTGTTTTCAGCCGCCGCCCCCCCTCCATATCCACGATTTTTTGAGGGGGGGGTGCCAAAGGTCACCCCCCCTCCTTCACACCTTTTCAAATTTCCATTTTGGACCCCCTCTTGGGCACCCCGGCCGGTTTCGGGCCATCTTCCGCACCCGGACTCGGAACTTCGATCTGAAAATTCCTATGAGCTCGTCTCAACATCCCGGACAGGCCTGCAGCTTCACTGACTGGCACAGGCGCACGGAAAAATTATGAAAATTCACGGAGTGTCGCACGGGCGCCCGTCAAGCACTTAATGCTTAAAATCGTCCTAGGTCGAGCTGCCGCCTTCGTGGTTGAGCATTTTCCCCCGCATTTCCATATTTTTCCCCTATTTTTAGGCATGTTCCGGGGCCTAAAATCCATCCTTCATTGGCGACCACGGGATAGGACGACTCAGTCCGTCGAACCCACGAACATATCTGCACATAAACAACCAAAGAAGCATCAAACTGATACAAAACAATTATCACCATAAAACTCAGCACAATGCTCCCCCTACCCCTGACAGAACCAAGGCATAACATCCACAAGGAGTAGGCCTAGCATCATCTAATAGAAGATCCGAAGTGAGTCACGAACCAGCTGCTCCAACACAGCCAAACTAAAAAGAACTGTCAAAGAGGTTGCCCTAAATGGTAGTCTGAACTACTTACCAACTAAAGACAACGCAACTAGGAGCTCCTACAAGGCGAGGACTCCTATAGCCTGAGCAAAGGATATTTTCTTTCAGTATATCTCTTCTTTGAGGGTTTTGATTGGATGAACATACTTGGCATGTAAAAAGGAGGGAGCTGAGCGTAGTGACCCAAGGAGAACAGGGCATCGGTCTCAGGACCTGTCTCGGCACCCAAGAACCTACCAAGCCCTCGCAAGGCGACACTTAATCCTTTTCTAACGCTCACTTTTATTTTCGCTCCAACCTTCCTTGTTTTGATATTATTTTTCCAGCAAGAAGCCACCCCTAGGAAGACAAGGTATCGGCCCCGGGTCTGACTCGTCCCCAGGAACCTACCAGGCCTTCACAAGGCAATGATCAACTGCTTATATATTTTTATTTCATTGCTTTTCTGTGATAGGGGTTAGAACCCCTTTTTACACACCTTCGTATTGATATTCATCTTTTGGGATGTTCAGGATTTCTTGGCATCATTATTATTATCTTCTAGCAGGCTTCTCTAACTGCCTCACTACTAACAAGAACGCCTAGAACGGCTGCCTAGCAGGCTGGCAGAACAGGGTCACTAGGACTTCCTTCTCAAACAGGTCTTTTAATGTCTAACAATGTCTTTACAGGAGGTAATGACTACTCCAACCTCCCTCAAACATACTTAGCCTAAACTTGGGACTTTATGCCTTGGTCGCCGGTCCCCAACAAAAAGTATCCCCTCAACAAGTACAAATACACATATAACAGGAAAGAAAGGTACTTGTAAAGGAGAAATATCACCTGGAGTGGCCACAAGAAGCTTCCATCGCAGCAAAGGCTCCTCCAGGCTCCACCAAATTCCACGAACCACGAAACCTGTCCAGCACAACACTCAACAAAAACCCAATTAAACGCACCCGCACTAGACAGGAAAATGGCCCTCTTGGCCTAATGAAATCATACATGACTTTGCTACAAAACTGAATCGGCCCTCTTGGCCTAATGAAATAAACCAATATTATGCAGAACATCCACCTGGAAACAACCATGATAGACATCAAAGCATACCATTCCCAGGGAAACAAAGGCTCGTAGCCCTAAACTAGGTGCATTAAATTATGACCTATCCCCCCTGCGTATATCGCAAGAGGTGTTCGCATCACATGGCGTCGAATCAGTCTATGGGTCCCCGATAATAAAGGTAGATGAGTCTCGCTTACCCTCTGCATCACCCAAATCAACCATCGTCTGCCAAAGAGGGCATGTTCAGAAAGCATACCCCACAAACGACCAGGTCCTGTCTCACCATCAATAGATATATCGGGACAAGGGCCACAATTAAAGAAGAGGTCCTCTTCATACGCAAGATTAGCCAATGAATCGGCAAACTGATTCCAATTCCGTGGAATCAGCTGAAAAGACACTCTATCGAATTCGTCTAGCAGGGCTATGGCAGTATGATGGTACATACAAAGGATGGGGTTCCGTACCATGTACGTCCCATTGAGTTGATTTAAAACCAACTGAGAGTCCCCTTTCACCAACAACTGGCGGATACCACCCTTCTTTGCAATATTCAAACCCATGATCAGGGCTTTGTATTCCGCCATATTATTGGTAAAATTCGCCCCGAGATAAGCAGCTAACTTCATGACAATGCGTCGTCGGGGGTCTCGGATGACAACTCCTACACTTCCTTTTTTGCATGCACCCCTGGACGCCCCATCAAAGTACAAGGTGTACGTCCATAAAGCGTTTACATATCCCGCCATCCAGAACTCTACTCGTAATTATGGTAATCGAAATTCAGCATTTTCAACGGGTGGACTGTAGGCTCCATCCCTCCATCATCATTGAATTCAACAGGGATGCTCGTCAAAAGTTGTAGGCAGTGATGGCAGAAGACCTTGATTTCCCAAATGAATGTCCCGCCTTCTTGCTCAATCACCTTGTATCCTTTGCTCCACCAAATGAGCTTTCCCTGATGATATCTTTGTTCCAAATATGGGTGTTCTAAATAAGGGATCAGACGACCCATCAACCTCTATCACGATTTCCTTGCAGATGTTTGATCGATCTTGCCTAGACCTGCAAGGCAGTCATAGCATTAGTGTAATCAGAAGTAATAAGGTTTAATCTTATTAAGATTAACCTTATTTTTAAATTCTATCCCCTCAAGGTCAGCTAACAATACTGTAGATTTATTCTTTCCTATCCTAACGATCCTATAGGGCCCATCCCATTTGGGCTCTAACTTGCCTGGAAATAATTCTCGTCGTGCATCATAATACAGAACAAGCTGTCCTTTCTTGAAGGTGTATTTCTTGGCTTTGAGGTCGTGTAGCTGCTTCATTCGGCGCTTCGCCACTTCTTGGTGCAACAAGCTCTGCAACTTAAGCTCATCTAAATGTGCCAATGTCGTCAAGCGCTCAAAAAGAGCATCTTCATCGCTCAAAGAATGATTGATGGCAAACCGAATAGTCGGCAGCTCAATTTCTAGAGGCAAGACACACTCCTCCCCATATACTAACTTGAACGGGGTATGGCCAGTGGCTCGTTTGAAAGTCGTATTATAGGCCCACACTGCCACATATAACTTTTTATCCCAATCCCGTTTCTTTTCCGACACAGTTTTGGACAGGATGCCCACAAGCTGCTTGTTGGTGCTTTCAACCTGACCATTGGCTTGCGGATTATATGGGGTTGTCTTGTTATGCTGGATGTTCCACAACTCTGTCAAACCTTTGATCACCTTATTCAGGAAATGAGTTCCGCGGTCCGACACTAATTCTTTCGGTGGACCAAACCGGCATATTATCTGCTCTAAAAGGAAACTAGCAGTTTCTTTAGCATCATCTTTCCTTGTTGCACGTGCTTCTGACCACTTTGTGAAGTAGTCAGTTGCTACAATGATGTACCGCTTTGGCGTAGTCGATGACGGAGTAATAGGACCCACAAAGTCTATTCCCCACTTCTCAAATGGAAGTATCGCCATAATAGGGGTGAGTGGTCGTTTCCTATTCTCTCGACTATCATGTCGTTGGCAAATATCGCATCGCTTAACATACGCAAACGAATCCTGGAAGATGGCAGGCCACCAATAACCTGCTCTTAAAGCCTTTTGTGCTGTAAGCCGTCCAGCAAAATGGCCACCGCAAGCAGAATCATGGCACTCCTCCAAAATGAATGGCACCTCGTCAGGCATCACACATCGGCGATAGATATCATCAACCCCTTGCCGATATAATGTACCTGCGATCAAAGCAAACTTTAACGCTTGCTGCTTAATTTTCCTTTTCTCAGCCTTAGATAATTCGGATCCCGCCTCTCCTGTTGATAAATAATGCGTTATTGCAGCATACCAGGAGGGAATAGATGCCGTATCTATTTTAAATATCATCTCCATGTCACTACCTTCAGCCACAGATTCTTTCGGCTCCCCAAAGTCCACTAGACATTCCACGATGCCTTGCAACCTTGGTGGCTTACTCTTGATTTCATAATCAAATTCCTGCAAAGTGATCAACCACTTCGCTAAACGATCAGGCGGCTGTAACTTATTCATCAATAGTCGAAGTCCCTCCGCCTTCGTATAAAGTACAACTTTCTCATAGAGAATGTAATGCCTGAATTTCTTGGTCCCAAAGACCATCGCTAGACACAGCTTCTCCATGTAGGTGTAATTGATTTCGGATACCCCCAGCTTCCGACTAGCAAAAGCAATCGGGTGGTACCACTTCTCTTCCCAAATTTGGGCTAAACAGCAGCTGATACTATACATGGTGGCTGCTGAGAATATATAGAACACCTCACCTCTTTTAGGTGCTTTTAAAACGGGCGCTCTGGCTAGCTCTTGTTTCACATCCTCAAATGCTACCTTACAAGGGTCACCCCATACAAACGAACAGCTAAAGGACAATAAATTTGTAAGTGGCAACGTTCTTTCTGCTAAGGCGTTAATGAATCTACGGTAGTAACCAACCGAAGACAGAAAGCTATGAACTTCTTTCGGAGTGCGTGGTGGACCCATGGCAATTATAACTTTGACCTTTTCGGGGTCTGTCGCAATTCCTACCGAACTAACCACATGACCCAACAATAGCCCATAAGGTACTCCAAAAACGCACTTCCGTGGGTTTAGGGCGATGCAAAATTGTCGACAGCGCTCAAAGCATTTTCTCAAAATGATCAACTGCCTTTCTCTCACGGTGGCGGCCCCTAAGTCATCAATAAACACCCTCAACTCTTCAGGGGATATGTCACCGAATGTCTTATCGGCTGTTCGTTGCCACGAACCAGGCGCATTGCATAAACCAAAAGCCATCACGTGGTAAGCAAAAGTGCCAAATACAGTGATGAAAGTTGTTTTCAACTTGTCCTCTTCTGCAATTGCCATTTGGTTGTATCCTGCAAAGCAATCCATAAACGAATATATCTCCCTACCCGCTAATTGATCCAAAATCTGGTCAATAAATGGCAATGGGTAGTAGTCCTTAACTGTCTGCTTATTCAGCTCTCTAAAGTCTACACATAAACGGATCTGATTATTCTTCTTCTTTCTAATCACAACTGGCGAACACCATTCCGTGTGTTGTACAGGGAAAATCAAACCCGCTTTTCGAAGCTTCTGTAACTCTTCAAACAACCCGTCCCTTAATTCGAAAGGCATACGCCTGACTTTCTGCCGTACAGGACGACTGCCCTCTTTCAACGGAATTGTATGAACAGCAAGACTGGGAGGGATGCCTCTCAACTCATCATAACTCCAGGCAAAGATATCACGGAATTCCTGGATCAAGGCCACATAGTCCTCCCTTTCTGCTGAGCTGAGCATAGAGCCTAATTTGATTGGCCGCGAATCATCAAGCGTACCAAGGTCTAGCTCGATAACATCTGCATCTCTTATACGATCTTGGGCCTCTATCGGCTCGTTCAAAGTGATCTGATAGATGTCCTCCGTGGTGGATCCCTCTTTGGACTCATCACTCGATGATGTCTCACTAGCAGATAAATCTTCTAATGTCTCCAATTCTGTAGAAGATAGAGGAGCTCTCTCACTCTGCGGGGACTCAGGATAAGCATCAACCACCACACGCTGGGCACCTCTGCCGAATAACAATCGACCGGCGGGTATATCCACTTGGCAATCCGCTTGCAAGATCCAAGGTCGTCCAAGTAATACTTGGTAACTTGGCCGCCCTGCAAAACGAATCACCCTAAAGTCCAACAGGCATTCTACATTTGCAACAGTGACATGGACCTTAGTAATGCAGCCTTCCGGCTGTCTCAAACTGTCATCTGCCATTCTGAGAATTGTGGAAGTATCTTTCTGAATCGCAAGACCCAACCTTTCCATCAGTTCAGAACTCATAATGTTAACAGATGATCCCGTGTCGACAATGGCATAATCTACTAATATCCCATCGACATAGGCTGCAACCCTTGGGCAATGCTTCTCAGCATGCTCGAACCAGTCATCACCAACTCGCGCAATACCCAAAGGTTCTACAATATACCCGGTACGTAGGATCTTTCTAAATTCCTTACGTACTCCTGGGGAAAGCTTAATAAGCTGCAAAAGGTTCACATCCGGCTTGACTTCGCAAAGAGAGCCCGCCAAATCGAATTCATGATAGTTCGATAGGGCTCGCTTTTCACGCCAAACCATCCGCTCTTTAGGTCGCTGAACTGGCTTCATTGCCTCTTTCCTAACTTTCACCTTCTTCTTTGGTGCTTCCTTATCGGCTTTACTCTCTACGGGCTTCAAAGGTCCCCCTTCTAGGGCAGGATCCAAAACTTGCGTTCCTTTGTCGCCTTGTTTAGGGTTTCCGTCGACAGGCTTATCCATGTCGGCTTCTCTACCCTTTTTACCTCTTGTAAGGACAGCTCGTAGATTAGAGGTTTCAGTATCATTAACGCGTACAGCCTCAATCAAACTAACCCCACTTCCACTTGGTAGCTCTTCCACTGTAGTCTTTGGTCGTTGAAGTATTTGTTTAGGCCCATCCTCTCGCTGGGAATCATTTCCTTGGGCACGATGATTAACAGGCCCTGGTTGCCGACTACCCCGCTGGAGGGAACTGATCTTACTCCAGCAAGTAGCTGCTAGATGGCCGGATTTTCCACAAATGTCGCACTTAACATTTGGGCAATTTCTTGGATAGTGCTGCCCGCCACACCATTTGCAACTAAACCTCGACGGTGCACCCTCCTCCGGGTATCTACTTCCTATCAAATTTTGTTGTTTTTTAAGGAAGTTGACATCAACAGCTATTTGTCGATACTGCTCCGTAATCATGTCGGTATAATGCTTCATCATGTCCTTAACCTCGCCAAGAACATTGGAAGAACTCGACTCATAGCCTTGGTCATTACCATGTCGCTCCATCGGCCTAACAATTCGATTAGGCACTGGTTGTTGAACCACAGGCATGGGATTAGAATTGACCGCCTGGCCTCCACCACTTGGAGCCATTTGACTGCCCGTAGGCATCGACATGCTAGGGGGAGCTGGTAATAAAGGCACATTCTGCATCATGTTCCCTCTCCCATTAGGGTTAGCCATCGCTATCCCTTGGCCACTACTGCCATTGGCTATTGCCATATTGTTTCCCAATACTAGACCCATGTTCGAATTGCCTCTAGAAGCATAGGCTGCTTGTAGTCGGGATTCCACCTCTTGTGCTCGTGTAATGGCAGTATCTATATCCCCCAAGGGAACACTACTCAACTGCAATTGGATATTAAAGTCCAAACCATGTAGGAAATATTGCAATTGGGCAGCTGCGGGGATAGGAATAGAGGTGTCCAACTTACGGAAGACCTCTTTTATCTTCTTCGCATAAGCACGAATATCCTCGTGTGGATCTTGGCGGGTCACGTTGAGTACACGCAACCAATATTGCCCACCCCTTTCAGGGGCAAACTCCCTTCGAAAAGCTCCATAAAATGCATCAATGTTCAATATGGTTCCGGCTTCTAAACCATGATACCATATAGCGGCTCTTCCTTTGAGAGTCATGTTGAAGAACATCATTAAATGCCCTTCTTCTTGAATGCGACAGTTAAACATCAGCTTTTGAAACTCCCTAATGTGGAGTTCCGCATCTTCCTCAACTAACCCATTAAAAATGGGTAGCGGGTAACCTAGAGCCGGCAAATCCGTCGTTCCTGCTGGAATTGCAATAGGCTGCGCCATGACGAGGATTGGGTTTGCACTAGGAATAGGGGACGGTGGGGTTACACCTCCCGTACTTGACGTGGACTGGCTTAAGGAAAGAAGGGGAGCACTAGAGCTTCCACCTTCTCCTAACTTACTGCTTGGGGTCCTAAGACCACTAGATCCACTCCCTCGTAAGGGTTCAGCACCGCTCCGCTTAGGGGAATATCTCCTAAAGATTTCAGCACGTCGCCTAGCTCTCTCGTCTCTTTCTTGCTTTTGGATTTCTGCTAGACGATGCTTATCACTAAATAACGGATCAAGCTCAGTATCCTTTGGCATAAACTGCTAGTTGGTCCCTAGAAAACCAGGATTCGAGAACCGCCACTTTTAAGCAGCTCCCGGCAGACGCACCACTGATGGACCTAAAAACGGGCCGGCACTGGCTCATGCACTAGCCGGACCTCGTCACTACGCACAAGACAACCCCTCGGCCTCGCGGCCAGGAGCGTCTATCAAAATCTCTGCCTTCCTAAACATTGCGTTTGTAATACGTTGTAGTCCAACTGATCCTAACCCAATATTGCTCCTCAAAGGGAGTCCCTTTCACATAGCCAAAAGGCTCGAATCACATACACATGGGGTTCCTCCTACGGCTGAATGCCGTCAACCCTCTGCGACTCTCCTACACCTTGGGGATTGGCCCCTCGATGCGCCGCTCAACATTTAGACATTTCGCACAAACGTCACTCAAGGTACCAAATAAACGTATCCAGGAATGTACCATTGTCCTTACTTGACTTCCCCTTTATGATCCCACGACTAGCCTACGACATAGGAACCTCACTGCCTCTCAACGTAGGTCATATCCCAAAAACAATTGCAATGCATATCCAGGAGCTAACTCTGATACTTTTAATTTCCTCTAAATGATCATGCAAAGAGGTGGATGCCTAGTGCTCAAACATCTTAAAAATCAGCAGCGTGCAAGTGCAAATCATCTCTTTCATGCTTTTCTTTCTAACCGCTTTGTGCTTCGTTGCAACACCTAGCACCGAAGTGATCTTCGTGCTACTAGGTTTTAATTCTTATCATTATTATTCCGTCCTAGATGCAATGCATATAAAATCAGCAAATTATTCATCATGCTCAGCGTCATTTAACCATTTTTCCACAACTCTACCCTTCCCCGTTGATAGTGCATCATTATATTCATTTCTTTCAGGGTTTCCTTGTCATTTTATGTGGAGAAAGGAATGAAACACGCACCAAAACATATAAACAAGGCTGAACTGAAGCATAACTTCATGCCCCAACCTTGCTATACATCAACAAACATAAATCCTATTTTTCTGTATTTTTCGTAGCCCCAAATGTATTTATCCCCTATTTTTCATGGTGTTTTTATCATTTTTTCCCCATTTTCTTCATTTTCTTGTATTTTTTAAATTGCTGAAAATGAAAACCAGTTTGTGGGCTATGGCCCTTAGTTCATTTGCAACAAAATTGAAAGATTAGTTGATGTGTATCGACGGTTTTCCCCATTTATATGCCCAAAACCCTTGTTTTTCCCCATTTTTATGGTTTTTCGTGTCTCGGTTCCCTATTTTCTGCTATCCCACACATGTTTTCCTGATTTTTAAATGATGAACAGCTAGAAACCAACTCAAAGCACGACATACTCAAAACTCAATCCATATGAACACATTTTTATCAACCAAATTTGCATCAAAAGACCATTTTCCTTGAAAAAACAATTATTACCGTGTCTTGCGGGTTTTTCCATTAAATTTGGCACGTCCCACGATTGATTTCCAGCCATGAATTCTGCTTGGAATCAGCAATCTACAATGGTTTTGCATTGCTCTTTCATCCCGTCAAGAATCGGCATCCATCCGGCCGTCCATCTTCATCCTATTCCTTCAAGCACGAACGGGGGCTAAGAGGAGAGAGAGAGAGGAGAGAGAAAGACTGGTTTTCTCTCTCTTCAACCAGTCCACCATTGCGGGAGCGGAGACCGGCGAATTGATCGGCACATCATCTTCATCAGGCCTGGAGGTCCATAACCATGGCTTCTTTGTGAGCCAGCAATCGATTGTGGGGGGGGGGGTCGCGTTTTTTTTCGGCGGCTGTTTTCAGCCGCCGCCCCCCCTCCATATCCACGATTTTTTGAGGGGGGGGTGCCAAAGGTCACCCCCCCTCCTTCACACCTTTTCAAATTTCCATTTTGGACCCCCTCTTGGGCACCCCGGCCGGTTTCGGGCCATCTTCCGCACCCGGACTCGGAACTTCGATCTGAAAATTCCTATGAGCTCGTCTCAACATCCCGGACAGGCCTGCAGCTTCACTGACTGGCACAGGCGCACGGAAAAATTATGAAAATTCACGGAGTGTCGCACGGGCGCCCGTCAAGCACTTAATGCTTAAAATCGTCCTAGGTCGAGCTGCCGCCTTCGTGGTTGAGCATTTTCCCCCGCATTTCCATATTTTTCCCCTATTTTTAGGCATGTTCCGGGGCCTAAAATCCATCCTTCAGGTAGCCATTAGTACTCGGCTTGGAACGCTTGAAACAATAAGCGGTCCGAGGGTCTCGGCGGTTGAGTGAAAGCTCCCACACACCCCCTCCTAATGGGTTGTCCCACATTCAACAAGTGCTTATTTTTTGCATGAAGTTAGCAAAGACATTAGGCACATAAGACAAAATGGAGTAGAATTGAGCTATGGAAAGAAGCTGAATGGATGAAATTTGGTTTGAGATTGCAAGGCCATGGCTTTGAATCTCCCATTCTTTTTTCCACTCTTTTCTAAATCAAACCACCTAGATGAGACTTGCATGTGGTCTAATATCCTCTACACTATTATCATATTAACCTTGGTAGCCCCAAGAACCTCATCCTTCTTTGGACTCACCCTATCTTTTACCGTGATTATGAGCTTCTCATCAAAGGGCTTAGTTGCTACAAAGAACAAGTCCTCATTCGAGAAAGGGCTTGTGTTTCTATTCCTAGAGAATTTAGTCCTCAAAGCCTAGAACCCTAGCTGTGCTTTGACACAAACCTTAGGGTAATGATATCTCTCAATGGGCTATAAGTCCTATGTCTCAGTCACATTTACTTGATGTATGAGAGCTTAAAGAAGAGGTAGACTTTGGAATAGTTGTGGGCATAGCCTCATGTATTAGATATCCAAGCTTCAACAAAGGCGTCATTCACATGAATATCCATCCATATAGAGAGCATAAGGTCCCCTTGGATCTTTCCTTGGCCTTTGATTTCGTCCAAGAATTACCATTGAGGGGCCAATGGGCTATCAGGTGGAACTCTAGTCAAGATGTCTTGTAGATGAAGCCATAGAGTACCCATGAAGTCATCCTTCTTAGAGATGTCTTAATCCCACGCTATGCTCTTCAATACAAGCCTTCCAACAAATCTTTCCTAAATTCAAACCCCAAACTCCATTTAGGATTCATACTCTTCTAATTAATGAGTCTTGTTGAAATATCAGAGTGGCAACATGAAAGTGTGTGCATAGGAGGAAGACGAGAGCTCAAGAACAAGAAAAAGATCTTGCTTAGTAAGTTGCTCAAGTACAACTAGAGTGCACTCTCTCATCTACATTGAGAGTGATATTTTGGTTGTTTATATAGCCACTAGAAGCTAGGGTTAGTTGTCCTCTAGTCCATTCACACATCACCTTCCCTCATGCACCCTTGCTTACATAAGGTTCCCATGCTATACCTATTAGGAGACATAGTTGGCCTCCAATTATGAGTTAGGACATTTACTGGTGATATGTCTTGTTTGCTTACATTTGTTGATTGTTAGGATATTTTTTCCACTAGTTGCTTGTAATATGTTTGTTTTTATTGCAAAATAAACATTTAGTAGAAACATTATGGAATAAGAGTTGATCATGGGTTGTTGAGGTAGATGCTAAGCTAGTGTTGCCTTCCTTTTGATTTATTTTCTCCTTATCTAGACAAGACTAAGTGACACCTTCAAGTTTAGGTTTTGGTAGATTTGTTGGGATAGTTACAAGAATTGAAAAGACCTTCCTTACAACTTTTAAAAGTATTGCAATGGCATCTTCTTTAGCAATTGGAGCTTGAACTGAAGCAAATTGGGCCATCTGTCCCTTCATGTGGGAAATGAATTTTCCCAAGTCTTCTCTTTGCTTGTATTCCAAGCTAAAGAAATCTATTTTTTAGGAATATTTTGGAGTTTTTTTCTCTTACACCATACAATTTCTTGAGCTCATCCCTCTACTCCTTTGCAGTTGCAAGTTGATCAATGTGGTGGATTAAGGATTCATCCAAGTGCAACATTATTATTGCTTGGGCTTTCATCATCTTCTACATCTATAGGGTTGGATGCATCAATGTCCTTGGTCCCTTTAATAAAGGGCTAGTAACCCCTCTCCATTATTTTCTATTTCACTAATATCTGCCATGGGTGAAGGTCTCTTCCATCAAACTTCTAGATTTGAGATTTTACATCAACATAGGTAATGATAGGAAGGTCTTATCGATTGCACAAGGCAATGGCAGTGTCTAATCCTTTACAAGGTGGGCAATAGAAGTGGAAGTTGATTGATGTTTGAATCGTCAGATATGAAGGTGAAAGTGATGAAGTGATCTATGTGTTAATACCTTACAATAGCCTTACAAAAGGAAGATAATGCTTTAGTGAAGCACTTAGTGAATGTGCTTGAGGGGTAAAAACACCTCAAGATCTATAAATAACCAACAAGAAAATGATGCTTTGCATTACCCTATGCTTATACTTTTTCATAGATTTTACAATGGTATAGAAGAAATGATGAGATATAGGTTCAGGTATTGACCATATATTTGAAACAAATGCTTGTCCACTTGTGCTACTTTAAGAGTTTCTTCCAAGTGCTAAAACATAAAGAAGCTAATTCCCACAAAAATCCATTAAACTAAAAATACACGAAATACACTAAAATGCCAAGAAACCATAGCTTAGGTAGCTAGGCATGAAATGATATTACCAATGTTGGTTGAGAATCAAATGATGAGACGTTGCAGCATGGTATGCACCCCAAGCTATGGTGGCCAAAAGTATGCACCCTCTTAGATGGTAGGAAGTTGAGACCTCAAACATGTAATGTTGTAAAATGGCAAAAAGATCCAAGGCTAGTTACAACTTAGCCTTTTATACTTAACCCTAGTAGGCTAAATATTGGCTAAGGCATTCAGGTACTTTTACTCTATTACAAGCCATCCCATCCTAGAATATCTTTGTCCTCAAAGCTGAATTGGGCAACAAGATACAAGAATGAGTACATGAATATCTTGAAATAGATGAAGTCATGTTAAAATAGGAGTCCATGTTAAAGAATACCAAATAAGTCGATGAAGAAAGACTATGTAAATGGAACAAACTATTGTAGGCTATCCAAAATAGGCTAAAGTACAAATCTGGCCATATCTTGAAGTAGAAGTGTCCAATTTCCATGTGTGAGGTAGAGGAAAATATGCAGTATCCAGCCATGCCATCAAAATCAAATCTTGATGAAGATAAAGCATTTGACTTCATAATAGAAATTTATTACAGCAAGTTGATTACTGTCCAGTGAATAAACTATCCTCTTGAAGAAGCCATGGAATTTGTTCCAAATATGAAGCATGTTACCAAGAAGATTATTCCATAGGCAAACCCTTCCGCTTAATAAGATACTCCACAAGAACTCGGTTCCTTAGAACTTTCTCCCACTTAACAATAATCT
Source organism: Lygodium microphyllum (assembly GCF_053477565.2). Classification (NCBI taxonomy): domain Eukaryota; kingdom Viridiplantae; phylum Streptophyta; class Polypodiopsida; order Schizaeales; family Lygodiaceae; genus Lygodium; species Lygodium microphyllum. The sequence continues at coordinate 111,048,163 of NC_141148.1, forward strand.
TTTTTGGTTCATAAATGATCAAACCATCTTCATCAAGGGAAGGTAGTTCTTCAAGAACTTGGATTTTAGGGCCAACATACTTCTTGAGTTGAGATACATGAAAGACATTGTGGATGCATGTAGTTAAAGGTAAATCAAGTTGATAGGCAAGATCCCCAACTCTCTTAACTATTTGGTATGGACCATAACACCTATAAGCGATTTTATTATGTCTTTCCTTAAGAGAAGCATAATGGGATTTTGGAACCTTCAAGAAAATCAATTCACCTTTATCGAACTCCACATGTCTTCTTTTCTCATCTGCATAGGCCTTCATTGTCTCTTAGGCTTTTCCAATGTTGTAATTGCATTGCTTCATAAGAGTCTTCATCTTCTCTAACTCTTCACGTGCATTAGGATTTACATCATTCATTAAATAATTTAGAAGGCACTCAAACCTTGTAACCATATAATGCTTCAAAAGGAGACATTCCAATACTCATGTGACAAAATTCTGCAAGATGAAGCCAATGGTCCCATGCACTTTGTGTGTCATGGCAAAAATGATGCAAATAAACGTCTATCCATTTGTTGACCCTTTCAATTTTCCCATCCGTTTGTGGATGATAAGCTGTACTAGGAGTCAAAATAGTCCCCATAGAAGAGAATAAACTCCTCCAAAATCTACCCATAAACTTGGTGTCATGATCAGACACAATCTTCATTGGCATTCCATGAAGCTTAAAGACTCATTCCATAAACTGATCAGCCACTTGCTTTGCTATCAATTGAGCCTCTGTTGGAATGAAATGGGTTGATTTAGTTGACCACTACCACATAAATGCTATCCCACTCGTGCTTTGTTGTAGGAAATCCCATTAAGAAATCCATGCTAATATTAATTCACTTCCCATGAGGAATAGGTAGTGGTTGAAGCAAACCACCAAGTCGAAGTGTGGAATCCTTATTTTGTTGATATAGAAGACAACTCATGACATAGTCTTTAACATCTCTCCAAATTCCTTTCCAATAAAAGCTCTTATGAATATAATCAAATGTTTTGAACAAACCATGATGTCCCGCTTGTTAGACTTCAAGCTCAGCTTTCTATCTTTGGTATGACAGTACCCGACACTTGAGTTGTCCAATTGTACTACATGATGTGGACATTTAATAAGTCGGTGCTTAGGACTTGGTTGTTTGGTGTGAATGGTCCTTGAGACCTTAGGTTGTAAACAGTCATTTGAGTTACGGGAGTAATATATGATAAAAAGGATACGTGAAAGAGCATACTGCTTCTCACTGTGTGTTAGCTCCAACCTCTCTCTCTGACTTTTATCATGGTATCAGAGCCATGAATGGGCTCTTTGGAGGATGGCATTGGTGGAGCAGATCCTGAAGCTTGAAGACAAAGTATGTTCCTTGAAGAAGTAGGCTGCCATTAACCTCATGTGAAAGGTATGCATTTCAGTTTGAGTCTCTGGAACTGTCAAACCTTGTTGGGGGTTGCTTAAGGGATCAAAAACATATAGTAGAGCCTATGAATGATGTCATTCATGCTCAGCATGAGCAACAAATTACAAACGTGGAGCTAGAATTTATGTGCCTATTTTTTTATGGCAAGGATTGGATAGCTCAAGTCATCCATTGGTGTACTCTATTGCTCATGAAGGAGGAGCAATGCTATGTAAAGCTTAGAGAAGCTTGTTTGAGCATGGTAAAGTGGGTGCTAATCTTCATAACCAGCTTATATTCAAACAGATCACGTATTTGGGGGTTGATTGCTACCTACACTCTATTGGTCTAACCCAAGGCATAGGAAGGGTGGATAGCGCTCTACTACTTGATGAATCACCTGTCAAGGGATATGCAAGAACCCATGGTATTGATGCTTTGTCTTGAGCTCATCTTTGAGCTACATGGTTATGTACAGATCTGAAAATAGGAACAGACCTGTTGCCAAACTTCTAGGGAGACATACTCTTGAAGTTTGGAAGCTATCTAACATGTACAATGAACTCTTTTGAAGCATAGGCATACTTGGCAAGGTACAAGTGTTGTCTCTCATGCTTTTGATCTTGGGTTTGGAGTGTCAAATGCTCAAAGTTTGCATGGAATAATAGGCTAAAATCTGTCCAAAATTTTCTAGCACTACTACAGGGCACGGTTTGGTCCACAAATGCCTTTTGAATGATGCAAATGTTGAGTGTTGAAATGACTTGTTTTTTGGATGATTTTTGTTGTTTTTGAGAGCTGAATGGTTGATTTTATGGGATGATTGATTGGTTTGGAAGTGGTTTGAGAGTGTTTTGGATGATATTGAGAGTGTTTTGGAAGATCATGATGTTTGTTGGTGGTTCTGTGATGTTCTGATAGGTTCTGAATGGTTCTGTATACCTTCTGTTTTGTTCTGTTTTGGTCTGTTTTTGTTCTGATTGTCTTCTGTTAGGAGGGGTGGAGTATTGATTGATGAAGAATGAGATATTGTGAAAGCTTAGTGAATGGTTTGTGAGAGTTTTGAAATGGTTTGAGAGTGAGTTATGTAGTTTTGATGACCTTCTGTAACCTTCTGTAGGTCTTCTGTAGAGCTTCTGTTCTGTTCTGTTCTGTTCTGTACTGTAACTGTTCTGGTACTGTTCTGTAGATTGTTCTGTAAGTGTTCTGTGGAATGTATGTGTGATTTTGGGAAAGTTTTCTAGCCTTGGAAAGAGGTGAATACAAGTGCAAAAGAGCTGGAGGAAGTGGAAGAAGTAGCTGTTGAAGACTCAAGAGAAGACTAGAGTGAAGTGACAGTAGTGAGCTATGAAGAGACACTGTAGTGGCTCTGGTGACCTTTCATATCAGACATACCTCTTGGGAGGGGTATCCACGACCTAAGAGTGATTATTGAGAGTAATTTTGAGAGATTGTAGTGAGGATATGATGTATTATTGATGGAGTGTGTGAGAGAGAGTCAGAGATAGCCAATTCTATTGAAACAGAGTGATTGTATATGAGAGATTGTAGAGAGGATATGATGTATGATTGATGGATTTTATGAAGATATTGAAGATGAATACTATGTGATGTATTTCCATTCAAAGATGGTGTATTTCTTTGCTTTCTTTGTGATATTGATGGATTTTGTGAAGATATTGAAGAATATGGTTGATTCTATTAAAAACCGTGGGAGATCTACATGATGCTGCATGAAGATTTGTTGTGCCTGGTGTTCTTTTCTTCATTGTGATCATATGAAACATGATAAACAAGCTTGTTGATGTTACAAGATAGATTTTCTTGCAAGAGAATTCCCTTTTCCTGGGTGTTCCTCTCGGGGCTCCATGTTTTTGGTGCGCAGCCGGGGAAACTTGCCATCAACAAGCACCAAAAGAGGCTGAAAATGAAGGAATTGGCATTGCCAAGAAGAGAAGAATTCAATGGATGTTTGTAAAATTCCTTCTTCCACTGAAGAGTTGGAATTTCTCATAATAAAAGCCACTTTCCACAAGAAGTTCATCCCACAATGGCGGAAACACATCACCATCATGATGCATGCTCTATGTGGTGAACAATTTCCTCTTCCTATTGAAGCAGCAGAAACTTGCATCTTGGTGGCAAACTGTTTGGGAACAAACTGAAGAACAGAAACAGAGAGAATGAACATCCATGGAAGATTTGGCATTCATTGAGAAGTTTCCAGACAACATCAAGTGGGAGATTGTGAAGAAGCTTCAGGAGTCTTGGTCTGTAGAGGTTCACAGGGACAAGAAGGAAAAGAGTTGGAATTTGTTCGTGGATGCTCAACAGCAAGATACATGGGATGCCTGGTGTACTGATAATCTTCTGTTTGTTCAATTAGCAACCCACTGGAAGTTGGTAGACAGAGTGTTTTTCACAACATACACTATTGAAACCATCAGAAGCTGGCATTACTATGATGATGGCACCACCACAATGCTCAGACGTATGCATTTTGACACCTTCAGAACCGAATACCTTCCCCTGTGCAGTGGCATGAAAGCAGAATTTAGGGACGTTGAGAGGAAAGAAGTAGAAGAAATGTTGGCAAGAGAGTCCTCCAGAGACTGAAGCCTTCTGTTAACCCTCTGTGGAGCACTAACAACATAGTGGAGTCAACCCCCTGATGAATGACGCAATAAAAAGGCAAGCGTTAGAACGAGTCCAGAGGTACGTGAGAAGAGAGAAAGCAAGAATCAGAGCCGAGAACGAGCTCGCAGCAGAAGCAGCCTTTGACGCCCTTGCGAAACTCTTTACAGAAGTCCCAATGGCACATCAAGCCCTTCCTCCTCCTGCTGGAGGTCCACTTCCAAGCCAGATCCGTCCTGGAAATATTGATGACAGACCAGCGAATGTAGTCCCATTGCCAGTTTTTAAGGGAGAGTACAATGAAGACCCCGATCTTCATGTAGCAGAGTTTATGGTAGCATGTGTGGCTAACAATGCCAGAACCCCTGAGCATTGGTTAGCAATATTCCCCGCCACTTTCAAGGGCGCGGCGTTTCAGTGGTATGAGAGACAAGCAGCAGGAACTTTTGGCACATGGGACGACCTGAAGTTGGCCTTCCTCACTAAATTCAGGCGTGAAGGCTTTGAAGAGCGGATGAGAGAGGAATTTATGAACCTAAGTCAGTCCTCTGGAGAAAGAGTGGAAGCTTATGTCTCAAGAATGGAATCCATCCTGAAGAGATGGACTAACCATAATCTAGATGATGGCATTCAGAAGGGAGTGTTTCTCAGAGGATTACAACCAGAAGTCCGTAAGTTTGTGGAGCTACAAAGACCAGCCACCCTGCAAGCTGCAACAGAAGGTGCAAGACTGTACGATGAAGTGGAAGCTAGATTAGCAATGAATACAGGAAGAGGAGTCTTACCTCCTCTGGTGCCAGGAATGATGTACCCACCAAATGCAGTCCCAGGGACTGTTCCTTATCCATACCAACAGATGCCCCCGGTCTCACAGTACAGTGCACCAAATCCACAGTGGCCACAATCCATGCCTCAAATGATGGCCCAACCACCACAACAACCATGGTCCCAACCAATTTCCTCAATGCCAAATCAGCAGCAACAGTGGAACCCTACCAACTGGAGTCAACAGCCAACAGTTCAAACAGGAGCTCTGAATCAGAACCAGAACAGAGACCCCTCTGTACCAGCCCAACCCGTTTATGCAGTGATTACAGAGACTCCTCAAAACCCTCCTGTCAGTACGTCTGGAGGAGAAAGCTTGAAGGATTATTTATCCAACTCCGTTGCAAACATAAAAAAAGAGTTGATGGATGTGATTACAGAGCAACTACAGACGCTGAAAGTGAACACAGCGAGCATATCCAACGTTGCAGGAGCAGGAAGAGATGTGATGCGGTCAAATACTTGGTGTGGTAAGTGTCATCAAGCAGGCCATTTAGCCACTGAATGTACATGGAAACCAACTATCCCTGGAGCCTTCTGTTCCTATTGTTTGCGGAAGAACCATACAGAGGACATTTGCTCCCTAAAAGAGATGCATGATAGGAGAAGAAAGGAAGAAGACGCAAGATTTAACTTGCTGGAATCCAAAATGACAACACAAGATATTGGACCCAAGCCTAGAGAGTTTGGTCCTAATTTCGGACCCAGAAGATTTCCTTCTCAAAGTTACAGAGGAAGACAGTCTGGCGGTGGTCAGAGGTCAGAAGTGGAGTGTTACAGATGCGGAGAAAAGGGCCACATCTCACCAAATTGTCCAAATCCTCGAAGGTCAGTGGATTACAAGCCCTTATGCAGTCGATGCAAAGGAGAAGGCCACACTGCAAAAGACTGTCCAAGCCCAGCCCCAGTGAAAAACAGTGCTACTGATAGTCCGTCCAAGGCCCAAGAGCCTACCTCCAATTTGGTAGAATTGGAAGTTGCTGCCATCACGCGTGCAAAGCAGAAGGAACCACCTACCCAGAAAGAAAATAACCCTCCTGCCAGAACAGTGAAGTTCAGTCTTCCACCAGAAGAACAGAACAGAACAGAGCCTAACAGTGTCGTACAGAGCCCTACAGAGCCACAGAGAGTTACAGAGACAGTTACAGAGACAGGACCAGAGGTCCAGGATACAGAAGAGGAGGAAGTGCCAGAAGTGGTAGAAGAAGTTTCTGTAATGCCTCTGTTGGAAGAAAGAGGGAAAATGAAAATGGGTGTTGCCCCATTTCCTAACCGGTTAGAGAAGCCAGTGGATCCTATTAAGGAATACGATCTGGTTAGAGATCTAGATACCTTTAAACCAAACCTCACATTCCGACAATTATTGATGTTGTCTCCCAGTTGCCGAAAAAGGTTCAAAAGTATACTGACAAAAAGACGTGGTTTAAGGATTGCTCCCTCAACAGTGACAAAGTCCAACAAGGCTCCAGAGCCTGTCAAAGAAGTGGATGTGGCTAATGCTTTCCTAGATCCGGGTACTCCAGAGACTGGCGTGTGGATAGAAGGCTGCTTCATTGCAAATGCACTGATTGATGGTGGTTCATCAGTGAACATTATGACGGATGTGACAATGAAGGATCTAGGCTTACAAGGTGTGCAACCAACCCAATGGCTCATCAGACTGGCGGATCAGAGTAGAATCAAGCCTTTGGGCATTCTCCCATATGTGAAGACTACTGTGGCTGGAAAAGATTATTGGCTAACCTATCTGGTGGTGAAGCCAAACTCTTATGGTACATCCTATCCTCTGTTACTGGGCAGACCATGGCTTTTTGAAGCCAGAGCAAGGACGGATTGGTTTAAAGGAACTTTGACCTTGGGTCGAGGACCCAACAAAGTGGTGCTGAAACTGTATGGTTCTCAAAAAGGACATGGCTCCACCTCCTTGGAATTATCTTCTGATTCCCCTAACGAGGCTACAGATGGAACGTCAACAGACGAAGATGCTGTCAAACAGATCCTTCCTAAGAAAATGGTGGCACATTCCTTAACAGTGGATACAGTAAGCCGACTTCCAAAGGATGTAAAGCCATTATCAATGGGTGAATACTTCCTGCCTGAACCAGGCATGACTTCTGAAATCACTTCTGATAGTGAGATAGAAGCATGGATGTACTGCTCTCCCTGTTACATGGCCACAGCAGAGACAGAAGCAGAGACAGAAGCAGAGACAGAAGCAGAAGCAGAGACAGAAGCAGAAGCAGAAGCAGCAACAGGAGCAGACGCAGAAGCAGAGACAGAGACAGAAGAGGATGAATATGATATGGACGAAGAGAATGATGAAAGTGAGCCAGAAGAGTCTATCCCCCTTGAAGAGGATACATTTGGGGAAGAAGTTCCAGAAGCATCAGAAGCCGATGAGCTCATGCTATGGGACAGAATGGCGATGGTACCATTTGGTCTGGTAAATGGATCTTCTCATATGCAAAACCTTTATAAGAAATGGATGAAGAAGAACAAGCCGTCTTTCAAGTGTGGCTCCTGCCGTCCTAACCTATCTTTGCCAAAGAAAGATGATGATGATGCACCGTGCCAACAAGCACCAGTCCCATCAACCCAACAAGCATCAGAGGGTCCCTGTTATGTGACGTTCCTGGATGTATCATCAGAAGATGAGTCTTCAAGCCACGAGGTAATTAATTTTGAAACCAAATCCCATTCCAACGTCTTAAGGAGCAACCTAAGTCTCCACCAAAAGACGAAGTTGGTTCTAGTGGGACATCAGAAGAGGATACCACTCCCTTGAAGGAGTCGGATCTGTATCCAGAAGCAGTCCGCGGGACCTTCATTCGTGAAGTAGAAGGTGAAAGGCAGTTAACCTTTGTGGATTCAGAAGGCACTGAACGCCACTTGAAGGTGGGTAGCAGTCTCCCAGAAGAGGAGTTGTCAACTTTGTACAACTTGTTGAAAGAAAATTTGGACGTGTTTGCATGGTCTTACAAAGACCTAAAGGGGATTGATCCCACAATATGTCAACATCATATTGACTTGGAGCCTGATGCCAAGCCAGTACGGCAACGACAGAGGCGAATGAACCCGAATTATTCCACATTGGTGAAAGCGGAGCTGCTGAAGCTTCTAGAAGCCGAGTTCATCTATCCAGTGGCAAATAGTGAATGGGTTTCACCCATCGTGGTTGTACCCAAGAAGAATGGCAAATTGCGCATATGTGTGGATTTCCGAAAGCTTAATTCCAAGACGAAGAAGGATCACTTTCCTATCCCTTTCACAGACCAACTGTTGGACACAGTGGCAGGACATGAACTTTATTCTCTCCTGGATGGATTCAGCGGATACAATCAAGTCCAAATCGCAGAAGAAGACCAATCCAAAACAACCTTCACCACAGAATGGGGGACCTACGCTTACCGAGTGATGCCATTTGGGCTCTGCAATGCCCCTGCTACGTTCCAACGAGTCATGATGGCTGCATTTCAAAATCATCTGCACGACTTTATTGAGGTATATTTGGATGACTTTTGTGTCTATAGTTTGATCCGTGAACACTGGGACCACCTGGAGCAATGCTTTGATCGATGCCGGGAGTATGGGATTTCCCTCAACCCCGACAAATGCATCTTTGGGGTCTCTTCTGGAGTTCTGTTGGGCCACATTGTCTCAGCACAAGGGATATCAACAGACCCTGCAAAGATCGAAAAGATTGCAGCTCTGAAAGCACCCACCAACCTCAAACAGTTGAGGGGATTCCTAGGCCATGTGGGTTACTACAGAAGGTTCATAGCCCATTTTGCGACAAAGGCAACTTCCTTGCACAAGCTTCTGAGGAAAGATGCAGAGTTTACTTGGACAGAAGAATGTGACAAAGCCTTCCACACTCTGAAGCAGTGTCTGATAGAGGCACCCATTCTGCAACCTCCTGATTGGACGAAAGAGTTCCACGTACACACTGATGCATCAATTGAAGGCTTAGGCGCAGTCCTTTGCCAAAAGGGCTCCTCAAAGTTGGATCAACCGATCTATTATGCAAGCCAAAAAGTCACTGATAGGGAACGAAACTATACAGTGACAGAGCTGGAGTGCTTGGCAATGGTGTTTGCCCTGGAGAAGTTTCGCCATTACCTCCTATCTACCCACTTTAAATTTTATGTGGATCATGAGGCCCTGTCCTTCTTGATGAACAAAGCAGATGTGAAAGGACGAATGATGAGATGGCTCCTTTTATTCCAGGAGTTCGACTTTGAGGTGATTACTAAGCCTGGTCGTTCCCATGTCCTGGCTGATCATCTGTCGCGTATCCCACAAACTGCAGACGAGGAGCAGGATGATCCAGACCTCCCTGATGCTTCCCTATTCTTGGTGGAAACTGTAACTCCCTGGTATGCGGACATCGCCAATCTGCTGGCAACCCAACAATACCCTCCTGGTATCTCCAGTCGGGAAAGGAAGAAGCTCATGCTAGAATCAGCCCCATACACCCTGCTAGGCGGTGCACTGTACAAGAAAGGCAAAGATGAAATGCTCAGAAGATGTGTTGCAGGAGACGAGATTGGGATTGTTCTGAAGGCTTGCCACGACGAGCCATGTGGAGGTCACTTTGCAGGAGAAGCTACAGCCAGGAAGGCTCTGCTAGCAGGATATTGGTGGCCTACCATTCACAAAGATTCCTATGATTACTGTAAAAGATGTGATGCTTGTCAAAGAATGGGGAAACCCACGAAGACAAGTGCCATGCCATTGCAACCTATCCTTCCGTTGAAGCCGTTTGAGAAGTGGGGCATTGACTTCGTAGGTCCAATCGATCCTCCTACTAGAAGGAAACAGAACAGATACATCCTCGTATGTACGGATTATGTCACAAAGTGGTGTGAAGCTAAAGCCCTCAAGCGGGACGATGGTAACAGCGTGGCCCTGTTTATGTACGAGAATATCATCACCCGTTTTGGCAGTCCCTTAGAGCTGGTAAGTGACAGAGGCACTCATTTCCTTAACAAAGTCATGGAGGAGTTGACAGAATTGTATAAGATCCGCCATCGCAAGTCCACTCCCTATTACCCTAGAGCCAACGGCCAAGTCGAAGTCACCAATCGCATCCTCTGCTCGATTCTGACAAGAACGATTGCCGCACATCGTCGTGATTGGGACGATCGACTTACAGAGGCCCTCTGGGCGTACAGAACCTCCCATAAAGCAGCAACAGGACAGACACCCTTCCAGTTGGTGTATGGAACAGAAGCTGTTTTTCCTGTTGAACTAGAATTACCCTCTTTGAGAGTGGCAATCAAAGAGCATTTGGGGGATGACGATTCACTGCAACGCCGTCTCCTGCACTTGGAATGTTTGGACGAAATTCGTCGGATGGCTCTACAGTGCATGGAAGCCACGCAAGCTCGACGTAAGGCTTACCATGATAGCTTCATCAAGCATAAAGAGTTCAAAGAAGGTGATTTGGTCCTAGCCTATGATTCACGATTTGGCAAGTTTCCTGGCAAGCTCCAACAGCGGTGGATGGGCCCCTATAAGGTACTTGCAGTTAACCCTAATGGCTCTGTCCAAATACAGACTGTTGATGCCTCTGATGATTCCTTTCTGATCAATGGTTATCGCCTGAAGAAGTACTTCCCTCCTTGGGGATCTTGACAATTACGGTCACTTGATCTTTTCCCTCGTTGTCGCGGCACTGTACTTCTTATGTTGACACTTCTGTTAGCCGTTCTTCAATCACTCCTGATGAAGTGGACGCAACCCTCTGTCCCCTCAAAACCCCCTTCTAGCCTTGATCTCTTATCCTCTATTTTTCACCAGCGGCAGTACAGAGGATGGTTTTGACACATGGTCTTTCTACCATTCCCTTGTTCAATTTGAAGAAAAAAAAACAAACAAAATATATCGGTCATGGGAGAAAAGGATTTAGGTCCCTGTCATGACGACCTATTCTTCGAGAAAAGGTGGAAACACCCTCGGGAATAGGGGAAAATAAGAAAAAGAAAGAAAGAAAAAAAAAACAAAGAAGAAAAAGAAAAAGAAAAAAACAAAACAAATCTGTTATGAGAGAAAAGGAAACAATTCCCTGTCATAGCAGGCCTCGTTCCAAGAAAAGGTGATAAACACCCTTGGGCGGGAAGCTGGCTGTGGAAAAGGTGGTAACACCCAGCAGTCCAGAAAGCGGATTCATTGATTGATATTCCCAGGATCCAATTCCGAAGTTGCCTCCCTTGGTACGCTGTGTCCTGGGTCTCTTTGCAAAGTGACTACCTGTCCTCTAACAGACGTTATGTTCCTATCCAACACAATATTCGATTTGATGGCTACCTCCCTGGGTACGCCTCTTCAACAACTGATGACGCGATCTTCATCGACAACCCCTTGAGTGATGTGAGCTTTCATCCTAACCGGATGGGGAAGTGAGTATGGTTGCCCCCTGTAACTATCAACAGAGCGTGAGACAGAGGGTGGGTCGAGAGACCAGTCTTTTCCCTTCAAATCGAATGAGAGGTGAGAAGTGTGAATGAAGTGTTGCACGCACGGGATGGGCCTCTCAATGCACAAAGCACGATTTGTTTCTGTGCACTGCACCATAAGGCTCCCTGGCCTTCCTTCTCGCACCGTATGCCGGCACAGGGCGGGATGCACAGTTGCACCATCAAATGCGCACAAGGCATACAATCTTTGCACAAGTGATTGTGAGGATTACATCAATGGGTTTCAGGAAAAGGCTGCCCTCCTGTATCTATCCACAGAGCGTGAGACAGAGGGTGGGTTGAGTGTGACTGGAGTTTCTTCAATCAATTACCGAGAGGTGCGATTGAGAGACGTTACGACACTTGGAGTCAGGTATGTTCCCGTTTCCCTATGCACCCACGGGATGGATTTTTACTGTCAACACAAGACACATCACCCTGTTCTGTGCACTGCACCATAAGGCTCCCTTGCCTTCCTCCTTGCACCTATGCCAGACGGGTTGGACGCACTAATGCACCATCAACTGTGCACCCTGGCATACTCCTTCTGCACCATTTCCCCCTTTGTCGATTCCTCAACCGGGTATGAGATATGGGTTTTAATCATTCTTTCTCGTGTGATATTAGTCATGGGGCGAGTGACTGTTCTTTCATTTCGTTTGAGTGACTGTGAGTTGAGTGCAATATCCCTCATCATCGACGGATTTCTTGCGATTCCTTCCATCAGCTACCTCCCTGGGTGCTGCTGCGTGGTCCCTGCCATGACGAACGTGTGCCGAGAAGATGCCTTGGTCCCTCCAGCGCCGACAACCACACTGGACGTGCCGTTGACACTCAACCTTGATTCTTGACGAAACGGGCCAAGTTTTTCTAACCCTACAACTTCTGTTTCTTAGTGATGGTCATGTTTTAAGTGTGGGGAAGTTAGTGGATGGTCTGTGGCATGGTCCTGGGTCCCTAATGCTCGGTTAACCCTATCCGTTAAGGTCTTAAGTGTGGGGACGCGTCCCGGCGCGTCTACATTGCCTACCCATTTGCATATGCCTTATCTTGCTCATGCATGTATACCATGACTTGCTTTTACCCTCCTGGGGTCCCTTCCCACCCGCCCGGTTATGTTTCACTCACCCTTGGGGCTGTTTCCTTGCAGTTTTCCTTCATTCCCTGATTTTGAGGTTTTTCCATGTGAATGCACCCTACGTTCACTTAAATCCACATCCAACCTTATAGCCCTGTTCCTCCTGTTGAACTGACCATTTTTCCTTTTTACCTACCCCTGTTCCGGTGCACGGTTTTTGAGTTATTAATTTTTGAAGCATTTTACGCAATTTAGACGGTTTTCCATGTGAACGCGCTTTTCTTGCTTCGGAACCGTGATCTGACATCATAGCCCTGACCAAAGCTTTTCCCCTGACATTTTTCCTTTTTTCCACATCATTCCGATACACGGTTTGTCCGTTATTAATTTTCCGGCTTTTCGCAACTTTTTCGTGCGTTTTTTTGACATTTTTCCATGTGAACCTGCCCTATTTGCATCGGAATTCCAATTTGATTTGACAGCCATGTCCCCTGTGCCTTCCCCTACCTTTTTCCTTTTTCCTCCACCCTTTTTCGACTTCTGGATTTTTACTTATTAATTTTTAACTGAGTTTTTGGGAGTCTTTTTGGAGTTTTTCACATGTGAACCCCTCCTATTTCCGCCGGAACTACAGTTTAACGTGATAACCCTGTGCCATTCCTTTCTGCGGACATTTTTTCTTCTTACTGCATGTCATTCCGGTGAATGGTTCGTCCGATATTAATTTCCGATCCCCTTTTCGGGTTTTGTTTTTGGGTTTTCCCCATGTGAACGCATCTTACCTTAGTCGGAATTATGTTTTGACATGATAGGATTGTCGGGCACATCTTTTTGCACCGTTTTCCTTTTTGCTGCACCTCATTCTGATGCACGGATCTTTCGATATTAATTTTTAAATTGCGTTTTTGGTTCGTTTTTTGTGTTTTTTGCACGTGAACGCCCTTTACCCCTCCCGGAATACCCGTCCCATATTTTTCTTGTTTCCCCCCTGTCGTCCTGCCCACTTTTCGTTTTTACGATATTTCGTTTTGACATCCGGATTGGGAGTTATTAATTTTTCTTTATTTTTCCGTTTTTTCTCGCGCTCGTTTTGCGCGTGAACGCGCCCTTTTTCGATTTAACGCGTTTCCACGCGCCCCAGTCGTGTCCGCGAAACCCGTACCGTCTTCCCCGCGCCATTTCAATCCCGTCACGGCAAATTTTTTTTACCCCGCCCCGCGCACGAGCGCGGGACGGGGGTCCGCGCCTTTGTCCCCACCCCATGGCCCCCCCATGGGCCCCCCCCCACCTCTTCCCCCCCACTTGCCCACCCCATGGCCCCCCCATGGGCCCCCCCCCACCTCTTCCCCCCCAACTGCCCACCCCTTCCCCCCAACCGTCCTCTTCTCTCTCTTCTCCCGTTCTCTTTTCTCTCTCTCTCTCTCTCTGGGCGTTCTTTCTCTCTCTCTTCTTGCCTCTTCTCCCTGCCCCCCGCAGTGCTTCTCCTTTCTCCCCCCACTCCCTCCTCCTCCTGCATTCCCCCCTCCTCCTACTCCTCCTTCCCCTTCTTTTCCCTCCATTGCTCCACCTCCCTCTCCTCTTCTTCCTCTTCCTTCTCCCTCCCTCTCCCTTCCTTCTTCCACTCTCCCCACGCCTTCTCCTCTCTCCACTTCTTCTCCACTCCTTCTGCGTCCTCCACTCCTCCTGCGTCCTCCTCCCTGCTCCTCCCCGCCCTCCTGCTCTTCCCCCACCCTCGCCTTCTCCAGCAGCCTCCTCCACCCCTCCCGCCCCAGACTCCCTCCCCCTCCTTCATCGCCGCCCGCAGCGACCGCCATCGTGCGCCGCCACCACCTGGTCCGCCGCCGCAGTCGCCGTCGAATCCGCCGCCGCAGTCGCCGTCGTCGCCGCCCTCGCCGCCACTGCTCGCAGCGCCCGCGCCACCACGCCGCTGCCCACCTGGCCGGCTCGCCTCCTGCACCACTCCCTCCTCCCTTCTTCCCCACCACCCCTACCTAAGGTTAGCTTCTAACCTTCCTTGGTATAACTAATCAACTAACCTAAGTCACATTCATCATTAACACTAACCTACCAAATCACACTTGATTTACCTGACTAGGTTAGTTAGAACCTACCAAATCACACTTGATTTACCTGACTAGGTTAGTTAGAACCTACCAAATCACACTTGATTTACCTGACTAGGTTAGTTAGAACCTACCAAATCACACTTGATTTACCTGACTAGGTTAGTTAGAACCTACCTAATCACACTTGACTTACCAGACTAACCTAGGTAGACTAACCCGACTAACCTAGGTAGACTTACCTGACTAACCTGACTTATGACTAATGTGACTTATGATTTATGTGATCAATGTGACTTACTTAATCACAACATTCATTTTTCCATTAAAAAATTTCAAAAAATTTCTAAAAATTCCTTCTGTCTTTTGCTAATTTTTGGACCTTTGTCTGCTAGGAATTGCCTTTCCTATAATTTTAGAAAAATCCATCTTTCCTAAAATTACCCATAAATTGCCAAAAAATATGGAAAAATCATTTAAAAAATTGTAAAAAATTCTAAAAATTTCTAAAAACATTCTAAAAATTTTCCCTCACCTCCCTTCCTCCTTTTTCATTTATTCAACCATTAAAAATCACAACTAAAAATAAAATAAAATATAAATATAAATAACAATACACCACCATACATCAAATTCATACATCTGCTAAGGTGTTATTTGTTGTTTCATCAGTGATTTTTGCTTTTCCTCTCCTGGGACTCTTCCGTGCGCATTCCTGCATTTCATACACACCCTGCCAGGTATTTATTTTTTGTTATTTATTTATTTATTTTCCCCCTTTCATCACAAATTAATTGTTAAAATAAACCCTTTAATTCACCCACCGTTTCCACGCGCATTCGCGCTCAACACACATTTTTTTTAATTAAAATCAACCAGCCGTTCACTTCGCACGCGCTACGTGCGCTAAAGAGGCACTCTAAAATTTTAATAAAATCAACCAGCCGTCACATGAGCACGCGCTGGCAAAAAAGTGCTCCACATCACCTTAATTATAATCAATGAATTGCATTTAGAGACCCAGTCGGGAATCGAAGTCCGGGACTCGTATAACTGCACCGGTTTAACCTAATAATTAGTAAAATAATTTGTAAGAAGGAACCGCCGTTTTCTTATTAAGGTTTATCACCTAATAAAAATTCACCCATTTTTAATAATTGATTAAAATCAACCCTTCATTCAATTAATCCCCCCTCACTGCACTTAATCCCCTTTTTAATGAACCGTTTCGTGGGATGGGTATACGCAGTTCTTAATGTTATTTTCCATGGTCCAGTCTTGGTTCTATCACAGATGTCGTATTGATATGTGTCGGATATGGTATGGTTTTGGTTTCATGTCTTTGTTACGGTTACGGGTACGGTATGTAGTTTTTTTCTTTTATTGCCTGATACGGGGTTCAGGGTGTTTGTCTGATGCATCGCATGAAGCTTTCGGTCGCATTTGTCTCGAGGTCATGTCAAATTTTTTCTAGGATGTGGTTTGCTTGGGGTTAGTAGGTCGTGTCACGTTTTATTTGGTAATTCTCTTATCCTTGGTTTTTGTCTGTTGCTTTGCAGGCATTCACCTTGATTGTCTGTGTTTGTGGTGTGTGTGTAACCATCTGAATGGCGCCTTCTCATGCTCCTCCCCCTATCCAGTACGTCCCATTAGTTAGTAGGGATTACTCGTCCCTACTTACTTTTGAGCCCCTCACGAAGGCAGGACTTGCTGCTTTTGTGGCCACTCCTTTTCCATTACTTCCTGAGGATCCGTCCGTATGTGATGAGTTCCTGGCCTCTTACAGCAAGAAGACAGGAGTAGTCCAAGGCATGTCTATGACATTGACATCTCGAGGCTTAGGGAAGGCTCTGTCTTTACCCTCCAAAGGGGAACCTTTTGTGACCACTCGACAGCTCTTCTCTAATGAAGAGATTCTCAAACTGTTGCAGAAGCAGACACGGGAGGTCCTTGATGTTAAGAAAGTGATAAACTCTTCAGGAGTTTCGTTTTCTATGATCACTGATCCCGTCTGGAAGACGATGTGTCAGTTCCTTCAGGACAGGTTCATGCCTGCCAAAACGCCATCACACTATTTGTCCAAAGAACTTTTCACAGCTTCCAGGATGGTGCTGAAAGGAGTTGCCATTGATTGGAGCACATACCTCCTTACTAAGATGGATCAGCATTTTGTTAAAGTCACGAGGGGTAATGTTACCAATGTTACCTATGGATCCTATTTGTCTGCCTTCTTGACCTATTCAGGTTTACAGAAGACTGTGCCTCTACCTCCTCCATCAGATCCAGTACCACCTCCTCCACCTTCAGAAGAGTCAGCACCTATTGACATTGAGGATGATGATTCTCCGCCTCCCCTGGTTATACAGCGCAAACGCTTGAAGAGGGTAGCGGACAAAGCCCCTGCTGTACTTCCCTCAGTGCCTATCCCTGCTACTTCTGGTAGTGACCTCCCTGGGTTTCTCACTTGCAATAACCTATTCAGGGCACATAGAGAAGGATCCTTGGATATCTCAGTTCCTTCCCTGAACAGTCTCGTTTCAGGAGATGCCATTCCTTTCCTCTGCAAGGATATTCAAAGTTCCATTGAGTTGTCAGTGACAGCCTGTGTTCAACAGCTGTACGCATCTTTCTATGAGGAGCTCATGCAGTCCAAAGACCAGTTGCATAAGGCAACATCTGAATTAGCTTCTACTAAGGATACCCTAGCAGATCTATTCAAGCAAATGGAACAGCAAACCCAACTGGTTGCCACCCAAAGTGATGAGATTTCTTCATTGAAAACCCAGTTATTCGAGGCTCAGTCACAGGTTACTAGCCTTTCAGTGGAGAAGGAGAGGATGTCCAGTGAAGCGAAAGAATTCCAAGTTCAATTAGATGACAAGCTTTCAGCTTTACAGATGGCTAATGACACAGTGGCCAACCAAGCCTCCCAAATCCAGCAGTTGCAGGATCAGCTTGCAAAGTCCCGCTCTGTTCCTCCAAGCCCTCCTGTTCCATTAATTCCCTCTCTTTCACAACAGGATTTGGCTGCATTACAGAGACAGGCTACTTTGTGCCCTTTATTCCAAAACAAAGTGGAAAGATTGCAGTCCAGAATGGACTTATTATGGTCTACCTTTGAACAATTTCAGGACTATGTCTTACCAGACCATTCTTTCTTTGTCCACTACCACTTACAGAAGTTGGTCTTCTATATGAAGCTTTCCACGATGGATTTACCTTTTCCAGAGGATGGCTGGAGTGGGGCTTGGTCTGCTGAGTTGTTGACAGAGGTAGTTAGAATGGTCTTTGAAGATTCTGTCACGCCAGACACCATGCTGATGGCATACATGTATCTCCGAGGAGATTTGTTAATTCCAGATGAGGTAGATATGGCATGGTATGTGGGGGATGTGGTCTTACAGGCTGTTCTCTATGTCAATCATTTGGAGTTGCGCATAGCTGATATGTTTCAAAGTTATTCCTCCAAAGTGGCTGATTGTCAGGATAATTCGTGGCATCCCATGATTGATTCAGTGGTCCTCAATCAAAGACAAAACACAGCTCCTACCTTTGTACAGAGTACTAACCAACTGAGGATGGATCTTTTAACTTATCTTTCCAAACATAATCCATTTGATGCTATTTTCTTTGATGCCTATCAGAGACGATCTCTCTTAGGACCTTCTGTTCCTACTCTCCTTTATTACCAACAATTGGCTCACCACTATGCTATATATTTCTCCCTTTGTCAAACTCATTCCACAGTAATTTTACCACTTCTTTTCCAACCTTCCAATTTCCCTCAAATTCCTATTTTCACTTATTGTTCCTTTATTGAGGATAGGGTATTTTCCCCTTCTCCACCTTGTCCTTCACCCCTCATAAATGTACCCTCCACGTTTCCTATTTATCAGTTAACACCATTCCTTAGTGATTCCTTACAAATTTCTGCCACTCCTTCTTTAACCTTTTCTTCCTTTTATGATTTTTCCTATCCTTCCCTACATCCACTTTCCCTTATTCCATTACCCTCTCCTAACACTTCCATATCTCAACCACCTCAGTTGGTTAGTGACTGTGCCGGTTTTGATACTCAGATTTCCAGAAGAAGGGGATGGAGTACGGATGATTGCCTTACAAGACCGCAGATTAATTGGCCAGTAATTCCAGGGGAATGGACAGTTTCAAGTCAAGCTTATCAAAACTATGTTCATTTTGCCCAACAATATTCACAGTCTGCAGATCCCTCAGTGAGATTAACTGCTCACTTTGCTTGGTACCTGGCGTATATGCATAGGCACTCTCATACTGATTCAAAGCCTATCCCAAAGTTGTGCATGAATGTCAATGTTAGCATTGATTCCCAACAGTTGGAGATACTGTATTTTCATGCCCTTTGTTTGCCTAGCAGATACCTAGTCCTGTTGGAAAGGATGTGCTGTCTCCAATTTTTCCAAAATCCTCCTAAAAACTTTGTAGATGAATCCTTATCTATGGATCGATTCAGACAACATCAATCTTTTAAGAGGGATCATCTTCATTGATGCCTTTCCAATGTATGGTGCAAGCTTTTTAATGCCAAACTCTTCTTTTTGAGAAAGTCATTCAGATGGTTGTGTATTAGTGTTTGTGTTGTGAGTGCATGTATGTCAAACGAACGTGGTGGTTTCCTATTGGATCTTGTGTACGAGCTATGTTTTGGAGATTTGTAGAGATGGGATCGTGGTTGGAGAGTTGAAGCTGATGCTGAAGAAGAAGAAGCAAACTCTTATATCCTTTACAAATTTGTGATGATTTTTAGTTTGATAAGAGGTGTTAATGTGTGAAAGAGTTTTCCTTTCTTTGTATTTTTATATCAGAAACAGGTTATAAGATGGGGTCGTGGTGGATGGATTCTTTGTAAGAAGATATTGAAGATCAAAGTGAAGCTTTTCTATGAACTTGTATTCCCTTTTTCCTAGGTCGCGAGGACGCTTCCTTATTAAGTGTGGGGATATGTTGAGTGTTGAAATGACTTGTTTTTTGGATGATTTTTGTTGTTTTTGAGAGCTGAATGGTTGATTTTATGGGATGATTGATTGGTTTGGAAGTGGTTTGAGAGTGTTTTGGATGATATTGAGAGTGTTTTGGAAGATCATGATGTTTGTTGGTGGTTCTGTGATGTTCTGATAGGTTCTGAATGGTTCTGTATACCTTCTGTTTTGTTCTGTTTTGGTCTGTTTTTGTTCTGATTGTCTTCTGTTAGGAGGGGTGGAGTATTGATTGATGAAGAATGAGATATTGTGAAAGCTTAGTGAATGGTTTGTGAGAGTTTTGAAATGGTTTGAGAGTGAGTTATGTAGTTTTGATGACCTTCTGTAACCTTCTGTAGGTCTTCTGTAGAGCTTCTGTTCTGTTCTGTTCTGTTCTGTACTGTAACTGTTCTGGTACTGTTCTGTAGATTGTTCTGTAAGTGTTCTGTGGAATGTATGTGTGATTTTGGGAAAGTTTTCTAGCCTTGGAAAGAGGTGAATACAAGTGCAAAAGAGCTGGAGGAAGTGGAAGAAGTAGCTGTTGAAGACTCAAGAGAAGACTAGAGTGAAGTGACAGTAGTGAGCTATGAAGAGACACTGTAGTGGCTCTGGTGACCTTTCATATCAGACATACCTCTTGGGAGGGGTATCCACGACCTAAGAGTGATTATTGAGAGTAATTTTGAGAGATTGTAGTGAGGATATGATGTATTATTGATGGAGTGTGTGAGAGAGAGTCAGAGATAGCCAATTCTATTGAAACAGAGTGATTGTATATGAGAGATTGTAGAGAGGATATGATGTATGATTGATGGATTTTATGAAGATATTGAAGATGAATACTATGTGATGTATTTCCATTCAAAGATGGTGTATTTCTTTGCTTTCTTTGTGATATTGATGGATTTTGTGAAGATATTGAAGAATATGGTTGATTCTATTAAAAACCGTGGGAGATCTACATGATGCTGCATGAAGATTTGTTGTGCCTGGTGTTCTTTTCTTCATTGTGATCATATGAAACATGATAAACAAGCTTGTTGATGTTACAAGATAGATTTTCTTGCAAGAGAATTCCCTTTTCCTGGGTGTTCCTCTCGGGGCTCCAGCAAATGATCATCAAGAATGCTTGGTAAATGTCTATGCAACACCCATGTACACTTGGACATGACCAAAAGGGATTAAAACTTCAGTTCTAGAATGCATTTACAAATCTAAAAATTACAGGCTAAAATTTGAAATTGAATGTATAATAGTTATCCCTTGAAGGTTAAAGCGGTTTGACATTCGCTTGTACCCGTAAGGCTTGAGTCATGCCATTGGAGCTATAGATGTGTTGTGGGATACTGTGAGCATTAAATGCCCAAATTTTGGGATGATGTACTACTGGCTATAGCAAGGTATTGATTGTTTTTATTAGTTGGAAGGATATTTGGCTTCCATACATGATGTACATGCATTGTAGTGTGCCCAGTTGGACATGTATGTATACCTACATGTGATAACAACTATCTGAGATGCCTTGGGGATGTTTGAGGCACATACACTCTATTGTTTGGATGGAAGAGAAGTTGCTGGTAACTGTCCTTTGATACTTACAGACTGCTTGTCTATACATGAACAGTCTACTTGATTACATGTTGTTTATGCAGTGAATACAGTCTATATATGCAGGCTGTCATACCTAGATGATTGCCAAGTGTCAAGAGATGTATATATCATTGTTTTTCAGGCTGGAATACTGACTTCTGAGCACATAGAGTGCTGAAAATTGTCATAAATAGTTGCGGGCTGAAATTGAATTGTCATGAAGATTTTTGGCTTGCAGGTAGTCAAGCAAAACATACGACATGGCAAATGCTGACAAGACACACAATATTGCCCAAATTGTGGGGGAGAAATTGGACAACCATAATTATGCCATATGGAAGTTTTGCATGGAGAACTTCTTAATCGAGAAAGGATATTGGGAGTTGGTGACTGGAGCAGAAGCCAAACTTGAGCTCCTAGAGAAACCTACAGCTGATCAAAGATGACTACACCGAGCTTGGATAGAAAGAGCTCGCGAGGTGTTGCATTGGCTGTCTCTATGTATATCAAATGCCATAGTAATGTAGATAATGAATTGCAGCTCTCCTAAGGATGTGTTGGGCATTTTAATCAAGTACTATGGCACCACTACAAGTGCCAGGAAGGTATAGTTAAAACAGAAATTTAACAATATGGAGAGAAAGAGGAGGTCTATACAAGACTACGTGACAGAGATCAAGACCATTGCGGATCAGCTAGCATTTGCTAGTACTCAGGCTGAAGATGAAGATATGATTGCTATGACTCTGAATGGCTTGGGTCCAGAGTACAAGTCTTTTGATAATCCTGTGTCTGTGTGGGCTGAAATGCCTGATTTCAATGAACTGGTTGCATTGCTTATCCATGATGAGGTTAAACTTGGCTTGTCTACACGGTCAAGCAGACATTAAATTTGACTTGCAGCCCTTGCTCTACCATTTGACCGACTGACACCAAGTTCTTTGTAATACATGGCACATGTAATACATCCGAAAGACTCTTTGTCTTACCATCATGCAAGGACAAGGGACCTTTTCCAATGTGTGAAATTGGGTGGTATGAATCATCACCCGTCTCCACATAACCTATATTTTGCAAATCCTACATCTCTCCAAACCATTCTGCATGGCTGGTCATATGATTGGATGCACCTGAATCAACATACCAAATATCATCATGTGTTCCCTTTCCTGTAACAGCATTCAGTATATGCTGCATAATAAGACGTTCATTTTTGTCTTCACTCTGTCGTGAAGATGATGCATAGTTTCCTTACTGCAACTTACCGCTGCAAATATCATCTTTCTTACCATAACATTTGTCAAGAATCGCATGGTGGGGGGACTTGCTCAAGATGTTGCGCCGAACACACATAGAATGCACAAGGAGAAGCTCACTCAAGAGACAAGAAGAGAGATGGAGGCAAAAACGTTTTCTTGCTGGTTTCTTCTTCTTCTTCCACACACTTTACAATGTACACAAAGTATAGATAAGATACAACATAAAGGAAAGTGACCTACTAAGTCAAACAATGCATAACCGACTACACTAGTCGGTTGGTGCTGTAACTATGCTAGCTGTAAATAGGTGTAACAACCTGAATATAATAAGTAATGAGTCAGTGGCCATGTGAGAGTCATAATGACCACCGACATGCTAAGTGTAGACGTGTGGACCCATCTAACCAGGTGGTCCATCATCAATGTCCGCATATGTTGAGCTTGTCATCTCAACAACATTGGGCTGCAATATGACTTATTTTGCCACAGTAGTGACACACAATACCAAAGTTGTTAGAACATCTGTTCTGCCATTCACCTCTTCCTCTAAAGCTCCCCCTGCCTCTAAAGCTACCACGACCTCCTGAAACATGCATATCGCCAAATTGCTGATTCAATCTGTTTTGTTGGTTGTCACTACCACGTCCTGTACCACGGCCTCTTGAAGAGGACCTGCCATGTCCCCTTCCTGAACTTGAGTAGAAAGCTTGGACCTGTTCACTACTTTTTTCAGATGTCTCACTCTGCATGTTGATCTATTTAGTGATCATAAGGGAAACCAACTCATCGAAATCTGAAAATGGCTTTCTGGCATATACGGAAGTTACAAAGACTTCCAAGCCTTTTCATTGTTAAGTCCACCCAAGGTAGACGACACCAAATCATCATCATCGGGCATTGCATCAATCGATGCTGCCAAGGCATCTGCAATGCTCCTTACCTTTAGTGCATACTCATTGATAGACATCTTCCCTTTCTTCAATGTATTCAACTCTTGCTTGAGTTGAATCTTTCGTGCCTTTGTATTTACAGAAAACATACCTTCAAGTATGGTCCAAGTTGCATATGAATTATCCGCATTTCTAATATGTCCCAGCATATTATTGTCAATTACTGCAGACATCCAATACATGACCTTTTTGTCTTTTGCATTCCATTCCTTCCGTGCCTTTGTCTCTTCTGCAGTTGGAGGATCACTCACCTCCGGCTCCTTTTCTTCACCTGAAACAAACTCATAGAGGCCTTTTCCAATTAGGAAGTTCGTGACATGGAACTTCCATGAAGGGTAGTTGTTCTTGTCGAGATTCTCAATGATGGGGTTTCCACTGTTCTCTACCATTATCACAAAACTAATACCAAACGGCAAGCAAATCTTCTGCAACCCTCGACATGTAGTGTACAGCAATACACCAGACAGCCTTTTTCACTGTCAGCTCAACAATACATGCAATCTGCACCAGTTTGCAGATAAACCTTGTGTTTATTTACTAGTAAACACCTTTGAACTTACAGATCTGAAATCTGTAACCTGTGCACTTGTATACGGCAGACACAGCTGAAATTGCAGGGTATCTCGAACTACTATCCGTAACCTTGCGAGTCTAAAACGGGGCCTGAAATGACCTCGGATGGCCAAAATAGCAGCGGGTAAGCTTAAAAAGGCTTATCTACAAAATACACAGCATCCTTCGTGCACACCAAATTTCACAACAATCTGAGATTTTTGCTCTGCCTTGCTTCCGGTGCCTCCACAGGCACTGTCCAAGAGAAGAAGTAGAGAATGAAAGAGCTTCTTACCCGTTGCTTGCTTGCTCGAATACTTGGCTCCTTTCCTTTGCTTTAGCCTTCAAAACCACCCTCAATCAGTGGTGCAGCTCTAATATCATGTCAAGAATCGCGTGGTGGGGGATTTGCTCAAGATGCTACGCCGAACACACACAGAATGCACAAGGAGAAGCTCACTCAAGAGACAAGAAGAGAGATGGAGGCCAAAACGTTTTTTTGCTGGTTTCTTCTTCTTCTTCCACACACTTTACAATGTACACAAAGTATAGATAAGATACAACATAAAGGAAAATGGCCTACTTCAAACAATGCATAACCGACTACACTAGTTGACTGGCGCTATAACTATGCCAACTGTAAATAGGCGTAACAACCTGAATATAATAAGTAATGAGCCACTGGCCATGTGGGAGTCATAATGTCCACCGACATGCTAAGTGTAGACATGTGAACCCATCTAACCAGGCGGTCCATCATTAATGTCTGCATGTATTGAGCTTATCATCTCAACAATGGTCAGACGGTATCTCCATGGACAGGGAGATTGCAGAGCTCTAGCTCACCGTCCACTAACACCACTATGTCAGTGAGGGGGAGACATGATGTAGTAGACAGTAAAGGAAAAGGAAAAGTCATTGATGATATATCTGGTGTGATGACACCTGGCAAGATGACTTCAGGCTATGACTCAACTAATAGTCTAGACAGTGAACTTGGTATTCCGACTATGTATACGCTTGGTACTAGGCAAAACAGGTACATTTTGTCTCATAAGAGAGGGGAATTGAACAATGCACCATAGCCCAGACACTCGTAGAGGGTCAGATATCCTATTGACGGGTTGAGAGATGAGAACTGGTGTGCAACTATGGATGAAGAAATGAATGGCTTAGCTGAAAATAAAACATGGGATCTTGTGCCATTGTGCCTGAAGGGAAAAAGACCATTGGCTGCAAATGGGTCTACAAAATCAAATGCAAGTCGAATGGCAGTGTGAAAAGGTACAAATCAATGCTCGTTGCTAAGGGTATGCCCAATAGTATGGACTTGATTATGAGGAGACATTCAGCCATGTTGCCAAGATGGCAACCATACGCACTGTGATTGCTTTGGCTGCTACTAGAAGCTAGAAATTGCAGCAGTTGGATGTGAAGAATGCATTCCTCAATGGTGACTTGGTAGAGGATGTTTATATGGATCAGTCGGAAGGGAAAAGCATTATACGGGTTGAAGCAGGCTCTGAGAACCTGGCATGCAAGGATCAGCAACTACTTGCAAAGCTTGGGATTTGTTGTTGGTAGGGCTGATCACAGCCTATTTATGAAAAAGATTGACAGTGGCTTGGTAGTGCTGGTCATATATGTTGATGATTTGATAATCACTGGTGATGATGACTTGGGCATACAGTATGTAATGAAGATGCTAAAAATTGAATTTGATATGAAAGACTTAGGTGATTTGAAGTATTTCTTGGGCATTGAGGTGGTTACAGTTGAAAATGGTTTATGGTTGATGCAGAAGCACTATGCCATGGAAATGTTGAAGAAGTATGGCATGGCTGAATTCAAACCATTGGATACACCTCTTGATCAGAATGTAAAGCTAGACATGAGCACTGGGGCTGAAGTTGAGGATGTGACTATGTATAGGCAGATGATTGGCAATTTGATTTACTTAACCATCATGAGGCCTAATTTGAGCTATGTTGTAGGGCTCATAAGCCAGTTTATACAGAAGCCCTGAAAGCCGCACTTGGATATAGTTGGATGCATTATGAGATATGTTAAGTCCACTGTAGATTATAGGATGTTCTATTGAGAGATAAGCCCTTGAAATTGGTTGGATACACGGATGCAGATTGGGCAGGATGCTCATATGACGGTAGATCTACGAGTGGCTATGCTTTTGGGTTTGGAAGCTGAATGATTAGCTGGAGCTGCAAGAAGCAACCTATGGTTTCTTTATCGAATACTGAGGCCAACAGAGTACAGGGGTGCTGCATTGGCAGCATGTGAGATTGCATGGCTGCTCAAGCTTATGGCTTATTTGGACATACATGTAGATGCTCCAGTGACTTTGCTATGTGACAATCTTAGTATGTACTCCTAGCCATGAATCCAATATACCATGCCAAGAAAAAACACATTGAGCTACACTACCACTTCATCCAAGAGATGGTTCTTACAGGAAGAGTTGATCTCATGTATGTGAAGTATGATGAACACGTTGTAGATATCTTTACCAAGTCTCTGGGTAAAGATAAGTTCAGTGTTTTCAAACAGCTGCTTGGTGTACAGATACTGTCTTGAGCTTGAGGAGGAGTATTAGACTTCAAGCTCAGCTTTCTACCTTTGGTATGACTATACCTGACACTTGAGTTGTCCAGTTATACTACATGATGCAGACATTTAATAAGTCGGTGCTTAGGACTTGGTTGTTTGGTGTGAATGGTCCTTGAGACCTTAGGTTGTAAACAATCATTTGAGCTATGGGAGTAATATATGATAAAAAGGATACATGAGAGAGCATACTGCTTCTCAATGTGTGTTAGCTCCAACCTCTCTCTCTGACTTTTATCACTGCTGAAGGTGAAGAGTGCATCTCTTGCAAAATGCGGTCTTTGAAAGATGATTGAGGAGTCAAGAAAACTCATCCTTGATACCATAAAAGACCATTATGCCATTTATAATCCAAATACTCTTCTCCTTTGCCTTGCTAAAATTCCTTCATCATTTTGGATGCTTTCTCATCAAGTAAATACTCTTCTTGAATGTCATGGATCCAATCCTTATGCATGATTGAAATGGTAGAGATAGAATATGCCCACATTGTTGATAAGGCATAAGCCACCACATTGTCTTTTTCAGCCATATAAGATATCTCAAAGTCATATCCTTGAAGAGTAGCTAACCATCTTCATTGCTTGGGAGACAAATTTAGTTGTAAAAGGAAGTATTTCAACACATGATGATCACTTTTGACCCTGAAATGGCTACCATAGATGTAATGATACCACTTTTTAATAGCATGCAATATTTCCAACATCTCTTGCTCATAAACATGTAATTGACGCTCCTTGTCATCAAGTTTTCAACTTTCATAGGTTATGACTCCATAGTCTTGACATAAAACAACCCCAATTCCTCTTCCACTAGCTCCACACATATGATAAACTCCTTAGAGAAATCTGAGCATACAAGGATAGGTGTTGAAATTAAGAGAGATTTCATGTCATTGAAACTTTTATTGGTGATGGAGTCCCAAAAGAAAGCCTCCTTTTTGAGTCTATACGTTAATGGAGCAGCCACATGAGCATAATTCTTGATGAACCTTCTATAAAGGGATGATAACCCAAGGAATCCTCTAAAAGAGGTTGCATTTGTAGGAGTAGGCCATTCTTTAACACATTTCACCTTGTTGGGATCCACTCTAATGCCTTTCTCTCCCATAACATGACCTAAGTATTCAACTTCATCTTCCATGAAAGAACACTTCGTCATCTTGGCAAAGAGTGTGTGTCTTCATAATGTGTCAAAGACCCCTCATATATGCGTCAAATACTCATCCTTGGATTTGCTATAGATAAGGATATCATCAAAGAAAATAAGGATTGTTTTGAACAAGAAGGGATACAAGATTTTATTCACGAGGGCTTGAAAAGTAACGAGTGAATTGGAAAGTCCAAATGGCATAACCAATCAAACTTGATGATAACCCAATCAAACATCTATTTTGGTGAAGACCTTTGTATCTTTAAGCTCGTCCAAAAGATCATCAATTTGGAAAATAGGATATCTATTCTTGACCGTTGACTTGTTCAAATCCCGATAATCAATACACATGTGAAATGATCCATCCTTCTTCTTGACTAAGAGCACGTGAGAGGAAAACGGTGATTGAATTTGTTGAATTAAACCCATTTGTAGCAATTCTTTGACTTGTTGCTCCACTTCTTCCCTTTCAAACTTGGACAATCGATAAGGAGGTTTGTTGATGGACTTTAAGTTAGGAAACAAATTAATAGAATGGTCAAAACCTCTCACTTTGGAGGTAAAGATGATGGTGGCTAAAATAAATCCTTGTATTCCTCCAATAGCTCTCCCAATCTTGGATCCCTTTTCTTTGTGGAAGAAGATGACTGATTTTATGATATCTCTTCACCTACTTTCACAAGCAAAAGAGTGAAGATACATGACTTGGCATTGATTTCCTTTCGCAATTTCTTCATGGCGATAAGTTCTATATGTTTGTTGTTTATGCCTTTGAATTCTATGTATTATCATTGCCAATTAAATTCCATTTGCATTTGCTCCAAGTCTAAAGTGAATTTGCCAAGTGTCTTCAGCCAATTACATCCAATAACAATGTCAATAGGCCCCATATCCAAAGTGATCAAGTCCACTTGTATTGTGCAAGAGGACGATAGCTAAATTGAAGTACATGGACACACTTCTTTACTAGACTCATATACACCATTGGCAACTTGTATCCACAAGGAAGAATCCATATCGATGGGTAGGAACTTCAATACGTTCAAAGATTTGGTGTTGGCAAAGCTATGAGTGTTGCATCCGTATCCACTAAAATATGTGCAACCTTGCCATTAATGAAACCTTTAAGGCTAAGTGTACTTTTTCCTTTGCAACAAGTCCATGTATCATGTGACATGGTACACAAGGAAGCATGAGAATCATGAATGCCACCCAAATCAAATGGAAATCCATCCATGGGATCATAGAATCCTTTGTTAGTGGCATGCTCTTCTTCATGAATCTCTTCAACTATTGGGTATGCATCAATATACAGTAAATTTCCCTCTTGATCTTCTTCTTCTTCTTCAACTTCCACATCTTGATGAGTGATCACCATATTGATTTTTAAGTTCTTAGCTTTACACTTCAACTTATGATCTTGTGACCACTTCTCCCCACATTTGAAGCATAATCCTTTTGCATGTATTTCTGTAAGCTTATTGTGAGGAAGGAAGTTGCTGTTAGAGCTATTTTGGGACTATTTAGCAGCATTTTCAGCTCTTGAAAAAGTGCTTCTTGTCTCAGCCACATTTTTGAAAGTTTTTCCTAGTTTCTATG
The DNA here is from genome assembly GCF_053477565.2 of Lygodium microphyllum. Classification (NCBI taxonomy): domain Eukaryota; kingdom Viridiplantae; phylum Streptophyta; class Polypodiopsida; order Schizaeales; family Lygodiaceae; genus Lygodium; species Lygodium microphyllum. The sequence goes on from NC_141148.1 coordinate 111,077,373, forward strand.
CATAATTTCTACCCTATTTGGAGGCATAAATAGTGGAAAAAGTTGACACTTTTTTGTTATAAATGTTTTGATTGTTATAACCTTTACTTTCTTACTTAAAAGAGTCTATTGATTGGTTGAAAACTTGCCCATATTTTGTAGGTTGATTGGAAATATTATTGCCCATACTCCTTCACTAGAAATTTCTTGTATCTCTCTTTACTTCAAGGAGTATCTTTTAGCCAATTATATGGCCTCATGTAACGTTTTTGGTTGTTGAGATCCTACATCCGATGATAGGGCAAGGTCAAGACCAAAAATGTATTTATTTAGCTTAGAAAAATCTGAAATGCCGTCAACATACATGGAGAGATTCAAGTAGGTATTGGAATAGTCTCTAACTGGCATTCCTCTTTGAGCACATGCATACCATCTTCTTTGGAACCTTTCATTTTCCAAAGGAGAAACAAAGACATCAATAATTGCTTACTTGAACTCCTCCCAAGTGACAAAGTTTTGCCCAATCTTGTGATATAATGCCACCAAGTATGGGTGTAACCTTCAAGATGAAGAACTGCAAAATAAATCTTGGCTTCTTCGCTTCTAGGATAAATGGTGAAGTACAATTCAAGCTTATTAATCCACTCCTACCATTCCAAAGGGGAAGCGTTATCCTCTTTGAAATTAGTGATATTGATATTTTCCTTATATTCTTTTTCATTGTAAGATGGCTGCCCATAAGGATGTTGCCTCCATGAATCTTTGTTCCATGAGTTTTGTCTAAAAGTAGGTGACCCAAAACCATGAGATGAGGGTTGGCCATTTGAAACATGCTCTTAATTTGGGATATCTTGGGTTGATCTTTGCTCATCATACCTTCCACCTTCACGAACTTGATTGTTGACCGCATTTCGTTTTTTTACATTTGAGGGCTAATGATAAAAAGTCTTGTAGAAGGGGTCACATCCATGATAATCATTATCCTATCTATTGTTGTCTTGTTCCCTTTCATGTCTATGACTATCTTTTGGCCTGCTAAATTGAGGCCTTGGGGTATGAATGCCATGGATTTGTGAAGGGTGATGGTTGCCTCTCACTCTAGATGGTTCTCCCCTTTCAAAAGTGTGCATAGTTGGCTGAGAACTCTCTTTGCTTAGATGGGAAGGATTACCAACAAAGAGGATTGCATGTTGATCTTCAATAATTTGAGGTTTCCTTTGTGGCTTGCTCCCAATTTCCTTTATGGTTGAGATGAGTTCTTGGAATAAAGCTTTATTGCTTTGCTGCAAATCAGAGATTCCCTTGTTTACTTGTGCCATCCCTTGCAACAAACCTTGATTCATATGTGTTAAGCCTTCATTCAAAGTCTTAAAATCCTTATAAAGGCCTTCATTTACATGTTCCAACTCTATTGATAGTAAAAGGTAATCATTCACTGCACATGCACTTCATGTATATCATGTCGTCCTTTGTGTGTGCTACAAGCAATCCCAATGCTCAAATCTTCATCTATTTGTTCAACATCATGGGCTTCATTTGTGTAATTTTGATCCTCTTGAAAGTCCCTCGCACCATCATTCAATGCTTCAATAATGGGGTCTTTATTCTTATTCCTGGCTATTAGGAGACAGTATTGTAATAGTAGACAATTTGTCAATTAATCCTTTGTTTCTCTCATAATATAGCACCAATCTCAATGCTTAATATCTCTATGGGAAGCTTATTATATGAGGATATACTATATTTCAAAAGATATAGGCTTAGATTGGATACTTTGGGTGAAACAATGCCAAATAGTGTCCCCATGTATGTTGTCTAGGTGATATCTCACTATACCTAGTGTCAGAAAATCAGTAATAACTTGAGCTCCCAATATTGGATCACCAAAATTTTTTATTCAAATCAAAGCTTATGATCCCCTCTTAAAATGGAGCTATCAAGTTCTCAATTTGGATTAGGATATAATTTTTTGTAATTGAATCTTCAAGTCTAAACAAGAGTTTCCTACACCCTGTCCGCCACCTTTAAGTACCCTGTTTGACCTTGTAGGAGTATCTTGAGTGGAATAAGCCCTTGTAAACCATTGTAGCAACTGGAAGAGGGTTATGGGGAACTTGTAGGGCTCAAGGATTACCTATAGATTAGTAGGTACCTACTATAAGATGTGTAAAAACTCTATCCACCACCTATAGGTCTCCTGAAAATAGGAGATGCCCTACACCTCTTCCAATCTTGTTCTAATGGAACCTTCAACCACATGTGGTACCCTGAATAGTGCTTATCAATGTTTTACTACTACCAAACTCTAACAATGGGAAATGTAGCTATACCTAAATTTAAAAATTGCCTAGACTCCAAGACAAGAGGGGTGTGCAAAGTTCCATCTCAAGCCGGGTTGTTCACCCCTTCATAATTGGGAAGGGAGGGTCACATCTATTTTTTCTTCTCGACTCATCTGGCATCTGCTTTTCCTCGCATGAATTAACATGGCAAGTACATTCTAATGGCTAATCAAACAAGGATGCTATGTATTCACTAAAAAGGCCTTTAAATTCTTCAAAGAAATGCAAGTGGGTATTGGGAAATGACTAACTTGAAAGGGTTATGGATTGGGCATTACCCTTTTGTAGTGACTCACTAATTTTACAATATTTCCACTTACCATTTTCATCATTATTTTAGTCCTATAGCATCAACCTTCGATCATCCAACAAAAACCCAAGTTAAGTAGGTAGTGAGTAGCATTTATGCAATCAATTCAGCATCAACATTTGAATGGGCAGGAAAGAAATTCATCAAGTAATCATAATTAGTCTTCGGCTGAATTCTACATGCCCTTCAATGGGAATTAAGAGGTTTTATTACACTCACTCTCTCTTATGAACAATAGGACTAGTTCAACAATTGGATGAAAAGAGAGATTAAGTTGAAAGCAATAGAATTTTCTCTTTAATGTTGATGAAGAGTAGTAGATCAATCCAACCAATCAATATTCAGCATAAACCACCATCAATGGACTAAGATTGAAGATCATAAGGCCAGCTTCAAGAAAGCTTTGTCAAATATGAATGCTCCCATATCATTTCCAACTCCCAATCAATAAGATTGCTCCAATGCAATCAAGAGAATCCACTGATTTGATAGGAGTCTATAATGGCTTGTTGGAGAAGATCCTTTAAGCTTTGAAGAGTATAATTTCTTATTAAATCAAAGATTTCAAGAATTTTCTCGGAGTTGTAGACAACAAAAGCCCCATGAATTGAAGCCTCAAGGAAGCAAAATTTGATGAAGATTGATGGATGCCTTGGTTTGCCCCAATTTGAGATGAGGAAAATGCTTCAATCTTGCTTGGAAGCTCTAATGTTTGCCCAATGTCAGTTCTAGATGCTTGCTTTCCACTTCTTGAAGCTATAAGACATCAAGATTGACTCAAAACTTGAAGAAATTATTGAAATCTTCATGCTGTCCATTTTAGTCATAGATAGGGTTGTGAATGAAGCTTCAAGGCTGAATGAAAGTGAAATATCAAGTAAGAGATGAGTAGTACTTTAGGTCAGGGTTGCATTTGATCATGCAAGAGAGGACATAGCTTCAAGATGAAGTTGTGAATTGATTCAGGTGGACAGCAGTATGTTGAAAATTGGCACAAACTGTCCAGGCCCTTCTCCTGCATCATCTTGATGAAGAACCATCAAATAGATAGTCCATAAGTTGACCAAGGTATCGGGAATCATCTCCAATAGGTGGCTTGAAGAGAAATTATCATGGCAGAGAGAAATGAGAAGAGATGTCCATGGTAGTTTTCAACAAGAAGCTTGGAAAGAGGAAAGAGAACCTTGCTCCAAAAAGTAACCACTTTTAAACCCTGTTTAGGCTTCAGTTAGGTCCATGATCTCAAAATGGTCCCAAATTGACCACGAACCACCAAAATGACAATGAATCCACCATTATTTCTTCAGACATTCTTCAAGACTATCAAATTTAGTCACGTCTTACTGTAGAGACCTTAACTAGTCACGATTTTAATTCAATCAAATCCTGTGACTAATTATTGTCCTCCAATTACTCTATGGCTAAACTATAACCATAGATTCACCATGAAAATGACCTTCCCATTGGATCAAATATGTGCTCTGATATCAATGTAAAGAAGCTAATTCCCACGGCAAGCCATTAAACTAAAAATACAAGAAATAGATGTAACGTGCCCGCCTAATAGCTGTTCAGGCACGTTTTTAGCGGTCCATTGAGAAACGAATCTAAACGTCGTTGCCCGGCACTCCCATGAAATGTTTTGGGATTTGTCGCCGCCTAGGGTTTCCCAAGTCTACCTCGCAATGGAACGTTTGTGGTCGTGAACCCACTAGGATCGACGTGAATTCAAGGTTCCTAGTGGCAGAGTTCTCCTAACAATATTCTAGCATCGTGGACCCTAGATATCCTAATAGAAATACCCAAGCTAAAGTAGACCCATGCTGCACTTGGTTCAAAGAGAATGAAAAATGAGAGGGATGCACAGCTCATTCTCTCTGCCCATAGGGCATAGTCCCATTCTGGTCCCCTAAAACAGCATGAATCGAGTTTTAACCTAATATTACCTAAAGGTCATATGACTATAGAACCTTGTGAGAAGCCTCCTACTTTTCTAGGACCACCCTTCTGGGCCATAGGAAGGACCTGTCAAGGGTTTTGCCCACTCGCTTCCCTCAATGGGTGTTCTTTAGTTATCCAATTAAGTCCTATCACATTTATGTGTGACATTTAAAATCGGCTTCCTTCATTAAGCATTTTAGGGAACAAGATTCATTTACATAACTTATGGTACTGACACAAAAACAGAATCAAACAGGTTCCTTGGAAGTAAACTTTATATTAACATCTTAACTAAGATACAAATCTTGTCCAAAAAGGAAAAATTATGCAATTTGTGAGGGTGTGTCTTATTTCCTCCAAGATTCCACCCTTGTACTAGTAACAAGGCCTCGAGAGACTATCTCGAGTCATGTAGATCATTTGAGTAGGACCCGGAGGTAGGGAATTTACTACCAAAGCCCCCTTGGCATCCAAGCATCCTCCTACATTCAAATTAATCCACGGAGAGACCTCTCGTGGTGGGTTTGGTCCACGTTCCCATCACAGTTATTTGGAACCCCCTTGGCTAGCGTTGGCAGCCAGCTGCAGGTAGCTTGGCACATCCTCCATGAATTCAACCTAATTCATTATTCAAAATTCCTTTGTGACTTGGGTCATACATTCCTTTCATAGACATTGAATCTAGTGTTACAGGCATAAACAACAATCAAGGTGAGTACTCGGATATTTGCTAAGGTGGAGTCCTCATCTTAAACGCTTAATGTTGCCCTTCTTGGGTCTTTCTTACCTTGGTGTCATCTACCATTATCTTCCAAGGGATAGAGAGTACCCTCTTTTTGACCTCACTTCTATGTAATAGGGGTGAGCAATTAGGCTATAGTTTTGAATGACACCTTCCCTAGGTTACTATCCTTTGGTTCTTATCTTAAGATATTGGTCTTGGGTTTTTTTTGGTCAGTTGCTAACCATTTTCTCGCTTTAGAGTTTTTTTCAAGGTTCTAAGTTTACCCTAGGGTTTCCTTCCCTCCTTGAGATAGCAGGTACTTGTGTTCATTTTTTCTCGCAAGTCGAGAGCGTAAACTAAGTCTTATTTACCATTTTGAAATAGTTGCGAGCATCAAATGTAATGTGGTAAATAGTCATTCTTCTTATGTCGTTCTTCTTATGGATACGACATTCAAGTTTCTTGTGTTAGCTTTGAGATATATCACATTTTGGACCCTCCGCATAGTTGGTTATTGGGATATAGAGGCCAAAGAGCATATTGACTCTAAGTCAAAATATGGCCGTAGGGAAAACTTGGCCTATTTTCAACTAAAGTCCTAGTTGAGTCGACTAAATCTTGGCTTTATTTATCATGCGGGATTTCATTTACCAAAATGGCCCTTGCAATTAAGCTTAACATTTCAATGCGCATCTTGAATCTACCTTTTTATATGCATCCCTATTATGCGGTGCAACTGAGGCTATTCATGATGCTACATAAATTTAGATGCAAGTCTTTGGTGATACGATGCGGAATTCCCATTCATGAAAGTTTCTTCTAGTACACTTATGCAAAACATAAAGCGTGACTAATTATTTAGGTGCAAGCGTACATGAGCTCATCATACCTAATGTTGTTGTCATGTTGGGGGTCGAAGGTCTACCACTGGGGTTTAGAGCAGAAGAGGAGTGAGAGATTCAAAGGGGAGAGAGGAAAAAGATTGGGGTTTGATGGATTCTCGAGTTATGGAGAGAGTAGATGAGATAGAGAGTAACCAATATCTTACATAGTTGTGTCATACAAGTTTACCATAATAAACTTGGATCCGATTACATCAATAACCATGAGTTTTATGCATACATCTATATCAGATTTTGTTCCATTTCCTACAACACATTCAAGCTCTAATGCCCTCCATTTCATGAAGATACATGTATTGAGACTTCAAGATACAAGGTATAGAGAGATATACAACTGACATAGAGTCCAAAGGATGATAAAAATGCATCAATAGAACCACAAATGTACTTCAGCCCTGCATTAAAATAGTAATTTCCAGCCCTCAAACTTGACTCAAAAATGTATACAAACTCATGGGAAAGTCTCTCATTAGAATCTCAACCAATGTCCTATTGTTTCGGGAGCATTGTCTACACAAGGAAGTGATTAGATTTTAAGAAACCCCTTCAAATGAATGAGTTTTAATGGCTGCCCTATTTATGACAATTTTGGGAGAGCCTATTCAGCCCATACATTGGCAAAAATTACCTCTTGACTTGCCCCAAAGTCACTCAAGTACTTGGGTACAAGAAGGGCTTTAATGGTACACTAATATGGTAAGAGAATGGAAGAAGAAGCTCATAAGAGCAGGCTGAATACTTTATCTCTATTTTTCCCTTTCATGGATTGTCATACAACTCATTTCCATGTTACCAAATGGATGGGGCAAAAGGACTCTTACCTTCTTTGTTTGTATCTTCTCTTGATCTTCAGTTTGCTTTGTGTTCGCATGCTTTGGAGCATTCACCATAGTCTTCAACTCTCCCTCCATCTTCCAGAGGTGTGTAGGCCAAAAAATGCACCGCAAAACACGGGCTAGACTCCTCTCCTTCTTCCACACAAAAAAAGAGTTCATATAGATCATTTACAAGTCATATAAGTCCTTTGCAACTATTACTCCATGTCACTTGTGGACCTAGTCAACCTTGGAGTGCTCTCGACAAAAGTTGGATCTTCCAAGCTAATGAACTTCATAAACCAATGTGACATAACCTATAACCTATCAATTACCACCTGTTGATCAAGTTGAAGGTCCTCACATACACTATCATTGCCATTTTTCTTGATACAAACTAAAAATTGCATGTCAAGTTACAAAGGAACTTATAAGATTAAATGACATCTAAGACAAATGTAAGGGAATAATGACTGAATTATGTATGAAAGTTTCTTATGTGGATCCTAATGAAGTTCTTCTGCAAACATAAGAGCTCCATGTTTTATGCCATGAACAGAAAACCCTTTGACATCCACCCCCTCCTAACCTGCACATCCTCCGGCATGTGCCACTTCATGAATTTGCAAGTTAAGGAGGCTCTTCTTCTGACATATCTTCATCTTCATCCTCTAAGTCTTCTTCTTCTTCCTTGTCTTCAAGTAGATGGCTCACATCCAAGTCATCAAGCTCATAAGTAAAAGACTCTCTTCATTTGAAGAGCTTGATACATTTGCCGACTATTGGTATCTTGATCATGGTCCCATCCATTTCAGCCAAAGTGTAAGTAGCATTATCATGTACTACCTTCACAACATATGGTCCAAACCATCACTTGGCTAGCTTCCTATGAGCACTATACTGATTGTCTAGGCTACTGTCATAGACAAGTACCCAATCATTCTCTTCAATAGCTCTTGGATAGAGTCGATGACACTTCTTATTCTTTAACCTCGCTGCCTTCAGCCTTTCAATGGCTGTCTTGACATCCTTTGGCCTTCTTTCAAGCTGCCTTATGTGCAAAATCAACAGCTCTTCTCTATTTATGCCTTCATCCCAAGGCAAGATACTCCATGTGATAATAGACTCCTCAATAGGCATAATAGGTGGTTGCCCATACATTAGTTCAACCAGCATATAACCTGTCACTGCACTATGGGTAGTTCTATTAGCCCATAATGCAAATGAAAGCATTTTAGGCCATTCTCTCATCTTTCCTCTGCAAGACTTTGCCAAAGCTTTGAGAATCAGTTGATGACCTCTTTCACTCTTACCATTGCCTTCAGGATTATAGGCTGATGTAAGAGCTAGCTTGATTCCCAATTGAGCAAAGAAATGGCGAGCCTCATCGGCATCCAATTCTCCTCTATCAGCAGTTACTTTGGCAACATAGCCATACCTGCAAAACACTTCTTCAAGTAAAAATCTACAAATAGCTTGAGTGGTCTTTGTTGTCAAGCTTTACCTTCCACCTGATTTGTGAGATCTTCTGTAGCAAGCACTAGATGTCTCATGTTTCAAATTCCTATAGGCATGGTTACTAAATCAATAACCCATCTGTAATGAATGGATAAAGGAAAGGTAGGCTAAAGCCCATCTCTATGCTTAACCATAGAGTACATTTGACAAACATGACAAGACTCAACAAAATGCTCAATGTCTTTATACATGTTTTGCCACCAAAATTTCTCTTTTATTTTGGCAAAAGTGCCCCATATGCCTCTATGGCCAACCAATAGGCTTTCATGAAATTCTTGCATGACCTGTCTTTGAGTCTTCTTGTCTCCTAAGACACGAACAGGCGTTCCTCCTTTCTTCTCCGCATGCCTCCAAAGATAGCCGTCTTTGAGAAAGAAGCCATAAGCCTTTCTCCTGATTCTCTTGAACTCTTCATCAGTCCAATCTTCTTTCTTCGCCATAGTGGTCAAGTATTGGCCAATTTTCAGTCAATCATCTGCATAATATTCTTCCATAAAATGAGAACAAACTAAAACAAAGCATTGAGCATGCTGCCTTTCAATTTCCCACCATCTTTCCATGGTTGTTTCTTCATTCTTTGCTGCTGTAAATTCTGTTACAGTAGCAGTACCTGTTGTACTTGCTGTAATTAATGATGTACCTGTATTTATGGCAAATGTACCATCATTAAGAACAGCTGTACTTGCTGTTTTCTAATTTAAACCAGCAATTACAGTATCATTTTCAGCAAATATAGACTCTGTTACTTCCTCATCCATCATCTCTTCTTCATCTTTATATCTGGCACGCGAAAGCATGTCAGCAACTAGATTATCTCTTCCTGCAATATGTTTTAAATCAGGATTTAAGGATTTAATATAGGCTATCCATCTTAGCATAGCTATGTCGGGAGTGGAACAGTTGGCAATCATGCCCAAGAGTGGAAGACAATATGTTTCAACTACTACATGTGCACCCATGAAGTACTCCCGATCACACTTCAATGCAGTTACAACTCCCCAAAGTTCTCTTTTAATTTGAGCATACCTTCTTTGACGTTCATTAAGAACCTTCATTCCAAAGGGTATTGCATACATGTTTCCCTCAAGATCATCTTGACCAACAGCCCATCCTGTCCCAATAGGACTTGTGTCTACCATGAGTATGATAGGTTGCCCATTACAGTAATCAACCCTCTTCAAGGTGGGGGCTGAAATCAGCAATTTCTTCAATTTTTGAACAAATTGAGTATGCTCTTTTTCCCACATAAACCTTTGGCCTTTTCTTAACAGTTGATAAAGATTTTCAGCAACATGAGCGAAGTGTGGGATCCAAATAAGATAGAAAACACATGCTCCAATAAATCTTCTCACCTCCAAAACATTTGTGCATATTTCCCGCATTTTGGTGATGGCATCAATCTTGATTGGCAAAGGCTTTCGGCCATATGGGCCACACATATGCCCAACCACAAGAACTTCTTCAACTCCAAAAATAGATTTAGCTCCTAAAAGAATAAGATGGATTTCTTCCAGTTTAGACAAGATTTGAGCACAATCACTAATATGATCGAAAACAAACTTGCGGCATCCAAGCTCATTGAGCTTTTCATTCTTCTCATGAATTTCACATCCTTTGATCAGTACATCATCAAGGAAAGGAAGAGTAAGTTGGGGAATATAATCTCTCAATACTTTGTGCATGGCATTCATCATGTGAGCCACTGAATTTGTAGCTCCTTGGGGTAGAGTACACATGCGGACTAAACCAAGAGGTGTCATCATTATGGTAATGTCTCGGCTTTCCAAAGCAAGCTGAAATTGGTCATAGCTTGAATATAAATCACCCATGGAATCAATTGCTCTACCTGCAAAAGCCTCAGCAAATTCATCAACAATTGGACCCGAACCAACATTTCTAATAGTGACTTTATTGGCAGGCTGTAAATCTTGAATGAATCACAAAGATCCATTCTTCTTAGGCACGGTAAACCATTGATTAGAATACGGAGCTGAAGATGGCTCCAATATTCACATCTTTATCTTTTCATTTAAAAGCTCCAGTAACTTAGGCAAATGAGCCTTTGATACCGGAATTGGTTTAAGATTCCAAGGGATGTGCGGGATCGTGAAAATCACCATTGGTGCCACAACACTTGGATCCATACAACCAATTTCATGAGGCTGAAATGAAAAAGCTTTTCCATGTTTCTTCAATATCTGCATAAAAGATTGCTTTTTAACTGGCAAGAGAAAAGAGTATTCTCCAATTTGTAGCTCCCATAAGCTTTCAGCAGTAAATTGGTGACCAATATCTTTGGGGTCATGAAGACTTGGCTGTTTGGATGCCCTTTCAACCAGTCCCTCACTTTCGGGAGGTAGTGGAGTTGCCACTAGCTTGACCTTCTTGTCAACTGTCTTGTACTTTATTTCTACTCTTTCCTCACCCCTATTTGGCTATCCAAAAGCTTCATGATCAGCAAATTCTTGAATTATGTCATAAATATCCAATGTGCATACCTATATGGATTGATTTTCAGCCTAATTTTTTGCATGAATAGCTGCATGTATTTCAACCAATGTATCATTATAAATTAGCCCATAAAACAGTCTTGAAATTTCTTCATTTTCAGCAAAAACATCAACTTGCTTCAGCTCCCATTCCACATGACATAAATGCTTTCTTTCAGCCCTATTCATGGCTGAAAACTATTTATAACAGCCCACACTGTTGGCTGTAAATACCTGCAAATCAACCTTTGGCATAGCCCCCTTTACATGTGGAGGCAAATTTTTATTACATGAAGCATTGCCATAGCCTCCACTTACAGCAATGCAGCCCGAAAACACTTAAATTCTCGGGCATTAGGAGGCACAGGATGATCTCTCAATTGATCTTTATTCCGGTGATGATTTACACAAACAGTCAGAAATTAGACAGCTTTGTCATTATCCTTACTTCTTATCCGACTTTTGGCTCTCCATACTCTGATGATCATCAGGATCTAGCTAAGCAAATTTGCTTTTAAATTCGCGGTGAAGAGCAGTGGTAGCTAGTCCCTTATTGGGCCTTTCAACCCATTCAGTGAAGATTTTCTTCGTCATGAGGCCAGAATCTTCAAGAAATAATTCTTCTCGAAGAGCCTTCTTGAATGCAGACCATTCCACATCTTTTTGGAAAAGACCAGTCTTGGAGGCCATGCACGGCCAAACGGATAAAGTATCGGCTCCAAGCATGATGAGGGATCCCAAAGAAGACCATCTTATCAGTATAGAGGCGGATAAAAGAGGACAAATTTTGCCCATTAAATTGCTTGAGCTCCTAGCCTCCAAAGCTTTAATGGCAACAGCTCCATCTTGCCTCCATTGTTGTTGCAGTTGCATCTGCTTGCTGAAATTGCAATTGTTGTTGTTGGTTCTCTTGCATCAGACGAACCAACTACTGCAAGGCATCTCCTCTCGAACCTGATGATTCTCCCATTGTGCTTTCTCTTCTGCAGTTGTCCTTCGCGTCCGGTTCACCACTGTCGTCATGTTGGGGGTCGAAGGTCTACCACCGGGGTTTAGAGCAGAAGAGGAGTGAGAGATTCAAAGGGGAGAGAGGAAAAAGATTAGGGTTTGATGGATTCTCGAGTTATGGAGAGAGTAGATGAGATAGAGAGTAACCAATATCTTACATAGCCGTGTCATACAAGTTTACCATAGTAAACTTGGATCCGATTACATCAATAACCATGACATTTATGCATAGATCTACATCATATTTTGTTCCATTTCCTACAACACATTCAAGCTCTAATGCCCTCCATTTCATGAAGATACATGTATTGAGACTTCAAGATACAAGGTATAGAGAGATATACAACTGACATAGAGTCCAAAGGATGATAAAAATGCATCAATAGAACCACAAATGTACTTCAGCCCTGCATTAAAATAGTAATTTCCAGCCCTCAAACTTGACTCAAAAATGTATACAAACTCATGGGAAAGTCTCTCATTAGAATCTCAACCAATGTCCTATTGTTTCGGGAGCATTGTCTACACAAGGAAGTGATTAGATTTTAAGAAACCCCTTCAAATGAATGAGTTTTAATGGCTGCCCTATTCATGACAATTTTGGAAGAGCCTATTCAGCCCATACATTGGCAAAAATCACCTCTTGACTTGCCCCAAAGTCATTCAAGTACTTGGGCACAAGAAGGGCTTTAATGGTACACGAATATGGTAAGAGAATGGAAGAAGAAGCTCATAAGAGTAGGTTGAATACTTTATCTCTGTTTTTCCCTTTCATGGACTGTCATACAACTCATTTCCACGTTACCAAATGGATGGGGCAAAAGGACTCTTACCTTCTTTGTTTGTATCTTCTCTTGATCTTCAGTTTGCTTTGTGTTCGCATGCTTTGGAGCATTCACCATAGTCTTCAACTCTCCCTCCATCTTCCACAGGTGTGCAGGCCGAAAAATGTGCCACAAAATGCGGGCTAGACTCCTCTCCTTCTTCCACACAAAAAAAGAGTTCATATAGATCATTTACAAGTCATATAAGTCCTTTGCAACTATTACTCCATGTCACTTGTGGACCTAGTCAACTTTGGAGTGCTCTTGACCAAAGTTGGATCTTCCAAGCTAATGAACTTCATAAACCAATGTGACATAATCTATAAACTATCAATTACCACCTGTTGATCAAGTTGAAGGTCCTCATATACACTATCATTGCCATTTTTCTTGATACAAACTGAAAATTGCATGTCAAGTTACAAAGGAGCTTATGAGATTAAATGACATCCAAGACAAATGTAAGGGAATAATGACTGAATTATGTATGAAAGTTTCTTATGTGGATCTTAATGAAGTTCTTCTGCAAACATAAGAACTCCATGTTTTATGCTATGAACAGAAAACCCTTTGACAACGTAATCGTGAGATAATTCGCTCCAATGGTCTTTGGGATACAATTGACTTACATGGCATATTTGCATACTTTGGCAACCTAAGATGCACTTGCAAAAGAATTCAAGCCTAATTCTTGGCTTAATACTACAACAATCCATGGATGCTTAGGCTATTCATGGCAATTCATGGTTATTAAGCCTTTTCAACTACCTTTCGCGTTATGCAAGTTACGCAATGTGAAGTATGACTTCTTCCTAATGATATCCAAGCTTTAATATTCCATTCAAGGTACTAGAAACGGTAGCACTACCTGATCTTGGGGTGTCGAATCAGCATTTACACCCGATATCCCATTCATGTTAATGGTGGCATATTTGCCTGATCCTTCTTCCATAGTTGTGGCCTTTCCAGCTACTTGCAAGAAATTGTGCTTCGGGGCCATCACGGGGTTTTGGAATACGACCTTCACTTCTCTCGGAGGACTCCTTGGTGTCGGAGTTCCCTATGCCTTGTCTTTACTTTTGCAATCTCCTTGTCCACTTAAAGGCTGTTGATGGAGAGATCTTTGGAAGTCTCGATGGGGAGAGAGGGTACTCGAGCCTTTGCCCAAGGAAGGAATTGTCCTTAGGCCTCCTCTCTCTCTCTCTCTCTCTCTCTCTCTCTCTCTCTCTCTCTCTCTCTCTCTCTCTCTCTCTCTCTCTCTCTCTCTCTCTCTCTCTCTCTCTCTCTCTCTCTCTCTCTCTCTCTCTCTCTCTCTCTAGATTTCCCTTCCCTCTCGTCTCTCTCTTTCTCTCCTCCACTGCCTCTCTCTCTCTCTTTAAGCTTAGCAACAGGGGGTAAAGAAGAATGGCAGTTGTTGCTCAAGGAGGGGGAAAAATAAGGGAATTATCATACCCTTGCTAAGGAGGGGGGATTTATAAGGGGTGGAAATTGGGGGAGAGAAGGCATCGTGGTAAGGAGGACTTAACTCCACTCTATGGTCCTCCTGCTCATTGCCATGTAGCATAACAGGAGGGTTAGTGGGGTTTTGTTATTGTCTACCTGCCTTCTCTCAGTGTCGACTTGGAGTTCCACTCCACCTTGTCGTCATCATCTCTACCTACGTCAACACTCCATTTAACTCCCCCTCCTTCTCATAGTTCAGCTCCCCCTCCCTCCACCAACAAACGGCATTGACAAGCGGGATGCAATAAAAAAATTTCATTTTTAATATTAATTCTTTAATTTGGATAGAAAAAGGGGGGGAGAATCTTTGGCGACGGCGGATGGAAATCGGCAACGGTGGAATGTTGGCAACGGAATATTACATCCTTTCCCCCTTAAGGAATTGAGATGTCCTCATCTCAAAAGCAATTGGGGGTATTGTTGGTTTAGAGTACTCTCATCAATCCATGTGGCATCTTCTTTTGGATAGTCCTTCCACTCAATGAGGTATTCTTTGAGGGTTCTACTCCTTAATCTCTTTTCCCGAGTGTCTATGATTCTATCTTGCCAAAGCTCAAGGACTCCTTGGCTTGGCATTACAACTTGTTGATCATTGAGTACATGGCTAGGATTGGGTACATATTTCTTTAGTAGGCTAACATGGAATACATTGTGAACCTTTACATTCTTGAGGATTTGGAGTTTGTAGGCATTGGGTCATCCTAGGCACTTGAGGATCTTGTAGGATTCACAATACCTTAGACTTAGTTTCTTAAATTCTCCCAATGATAAGGAGCTCTTCTTGGGTCGTACCCAAATAAAAACCATATCTCCTTCTTTGAAGAGTCGCTCTTGTCTATTTAGATCTGCATAGGCTTTCTGTCTATCCTTGGCGGCTCTAATGTCTTGTCTAATGGCCTTGACTTGCTCATCCATCTCCTCAAGCATTTTCTTGGAGGCTTCTACCCTCAAGGTAGGATTTGAGAAGTTCAATGGAGTACGACAATCATGCCCATACAATGCTTGGAAAGGTGTCATTTGAATGCTTTGTTGGTAGGAAGCATTATAAGCGAACTCCACCAATGGTAGATATTGGATCCATTTCTTGGGTTCGCAACAACAATATGCCCTAAGAATGTCTTCAATGACTTGGTTGACTCTCTTCGTTTGGTCATCAGTTTGAGGGTGATAGGCTGTACTGAAACAGAGTTGAGTTCCAATGGCCTCAAATATCCCTCGCCAAAAATGAGATGTGAAGAGGGAATCGTGGTCATTAACGATCCTTCTAGGCAACCCAAGGAGTCTGAATAACTCCTTGACAAATAATCTGGCAATATCTGAAGCTTTATAGTTTGTCTTGACTGGAATGAGGTGTGCAACCTTGATGAGCATGTCTACTATAACCATAATTGAATTGTAGTCCCTTGAACTGAAGGTAACCCGACAACAAAGTCCATGCTGATAAATTCCCATTTCATTTGGGGGATGTCAAGAGGTTGCAACTTCCCAGGCATCTTAACATGTTCTGCCTTAATGCGCTGGCAAGAAAAACATTCTGTGACATATTTGAGCACGTCTCCTTTAAGCCTTTCCCAATGGTAACTTTTCCTGACCGTGTTGAGGCTCTTGACATATCTAGGATGGCCTAAAAAGGGGGAATTATGTGCTTCCCAGAGTATTCTCTATTTGAGTTTCTTGCTTGAGGATATGCATAATCTTGTCCTAAAATAGGCAAGTCCCTCATTGACTAAAAATTCTTGATACTTGACCTTAAGTTTAGGGACTTGTTCTTTTTTCAAAATTTCCTTCATCATCTTCAGATATTCTGGGTCATAGCTAGCTTCCTCCTTTGTTAATTCAAGGATAGGGTTGCTAGGCATTGACACCATGGTTGCCAATGATCCTGCCATCAAGGGTTCCTCCATAATTAGAGAGTCGAGGAATGCTTTGCGACTTAAGGCATCGACAACTACATTCTCTTTGCCAAGCCGGTAGCTGATCTCAAAGTCATATTCTTGTAGAACCTCAATCCAATGATGTTGCCTTATATTGAGGTCAATCTGGGTGAAGATCCAAACCATTTGAGGCTCTTATGGTCTGTGACCAAAGAGAGCTTGTTACCAAGCAGATAGTGTCACCAAAGCTTGAGAGCATAAATAATTGCTAATAGCGACAGGTCATGGGTAGCATAATTCCTTTCATGGGTCTTTAGCTTCCTCAAAGAATATGCTATAGGATGACCTTCTTGCATTAGTACACAACCTAGTGCAAGTGAACTAGCATCCGTGACAACTTCAAATTCCTTGCCCAAGTCAAGGAGTTTCAGAATCGGTGTTGTCACTAAGCTATGCTTGAGTTGATCAAAACTTGATTGTTTAGTAGGTGTCCACACTATGGAAACCTACTATTTCATCAAATTTGTGAGGGGTGATGCGATTAAGGCATAGTCCTTAATGAAGATCCTGTACCAACCCGTTAATCCAAGAAAGCTACGCACTTCTTTGACAGAAGTTGGTGTCCAAGCTTTAATATTCCATTCAAGGTACTAGACACGATAGTGGTACCTGATCTTGGGGTGTCGAATTAGCATTTACACTCGATATCCCATTCGTGTTAATGGTGGCATCTTTTCCCGATCCTCCTTCCGTAGTTGTGGCATTTCTAGTTACTTGTGATATATTTAGAAGAACTCGTAGGCTGAAATGGCTTTCCTTTGCCCTCACGAGGTCCTCCATTGACTACTAGTCCAATTTTGGCTATGGAGGTTGAGAGGTCAAAGTGAGAAACCACACATTTATGTGCACTTAATCAAGATGAAGTTAGAGGAAGCTCAATGGATTAGAAGTGGCTCTGATTTCATGTTGAAATATTAGAGTGGCAATATGAAAATCTGTGCATAAGAGGGAGAAGAGAGTT
Source organism: Lygodium microphyllum (assembly GCF_053477565.2). Lineage (NCBI taxonomy): Eukaryota > Viridiplantae > Streptophyta > Polypodiopsida > Schizaeales > Lygodiaceae > Lygodium > Lygodium microphyllum. The sequence continues at coordinate 111,094,623 of NC_141148.1, forward strand.
CAAGTACAAGAAAAAGATCTTGCTTAGTAAGTTGTGTAAGTACAACTAGAGTATTGTTAACTCTCAAACGAACGAAGGTGGAAAATCTGGAAAAGCTAAAGCAAAAGACAAAGACAAAGGCCAAGGCAAAGAGAAACGGAAGACAAGGACGCACAAGGAGAAGAGTCCTAAATAAGGGAGAAAGGTGCACAAGGAAAAGCGCAAGTCAACTTTTGTAAAAGAGCGCAAGCGCATCATGGTTTAATTCAAGGAGCGCCGGGCTCTCACCCATGCAATTTGTAAATATAGACGGGCGGTGGAAAGGAATCTAGGAAGATAGAAGGACAATGGGAAAAAGGGCCTAGGCTACGGCCGGCCATATAAAAAAGGGGAAAAGGGGATGACCGCCCAAAAGGGATTTAGGGTTTTGTATATAAAGTTGAAAAGTGAATGAGAAGCTCATTCTTGTGTGTGGCCAAAAGTAGCTCTCCTCTTCTTCTTCTTCTTCTTCTTCTTCTTCTTGCTTGCTTAAGCTTGTGCTTGAGAGAGGGAGTGTGAGAGTGTGAGGGAGTGAGTGTGTGAGGGTGAGGGACCGAGGAGGAGAAGCTCTCCATCTTCTCCTCTCTTCTTCTCTTCTCTTCTCTTCTCTTGTCTTGCTCGCGGCAATGGAGCTTGGAGCGTGGAGCTTGAGGATGGAGCTTTCTTGAAGCTTGCACTTGGATCGTGGAGCTACCGGAGTGCGTGGAAGAGGAGGTAACTCGAACGGCACGGAGGTAAGCTCACTACACCCGTAGATATGGATGAGGTAGCCATTAGTGCTCGGCTTGGAACGCTTGAAACAATAAGCGGTCCGAGGGTCTCGGCAGTTGAGTGAAAGCTCCCACATTTTGGTTCCGTTGCCGAGACCAACGGATTCAAGCCTTGAGCGCTTCGAATCGAGCATTGGAGTAGGGTTTTCCCCGAACCGGTGCTTGAGGTAGATAGGTAGGAAGCGAGGGGGTTGAAGAGGGTATTCGATCTCCTTGGCAAGTAGGTTTTTTGCTTTCTTGAGATTTATGTTGTGGAATGGAGCAGTGCAGGTATTTATTTTATGATTTGGATGCATTTAGGATAGGAGAAAACAAAGAAAAAACAAGCAAACAGTAGGGTTTTCTGTTGCTGTATAACAGGCTAAAACAGGGAACCACGGGACCAGATTCAAGTTTCTGGGTGAAACAGGGGCAGGGAACTAGCTGTAAGGTTCTAGAGCGCTGGGAAAGGACCTTAAGAGGCCTGGGAGGCCAGGACAGACCTCATTTCCTTGGTTGGCCTTATGTGTGTGAGAGAGAGAGAGAGAGCTTCTGGTTCACAGGACGAGGAAGCGCTACCCCGATTTCTAGGCACCAGCGATTCGTGCTGCTCAAGGTGAGTCTGGTGTTTTTCAATAAGTGCTCTAATCAGATCTAGGAAGTCTGTGGTGCTTGTGTGCAACAGACAGTAAGGAGGGGTCAAACGCGTCGGAATCGCGGCTCAAACGCGCGAGAATTGCGCCCGCCGACGCAGTCAGACCAACTCGCAGTGGTCCGATTCCCAGAATCAGACCACCCAAGTCTTGGGGTCGAACCGTCCGACTCTCAGAATCGGACCGTCCGACTGAGGGAGTTGGACCAGCCCTGTCTGATTCCCAGAATCGAACAGTCCGATCGGACGTGCCACGTGGCACTCAGACTACTCAGATTCGGACCAACCCGTCGGACACTCGAACCAGTCCAAAATCAGACCAGCCAAAATCGGACCACCTAATCCGATTCCCAGAATCAGACCACTTTTTGATTTGACTCCTAGAATCGGACGTGACCAAAATCGGACCACTGGTCCGCCGATCGGACCAACCCAAAATCGGATGTCCGATTTTGATAATCGGACTCCTGAAAATTAGACAGATGACTGTCAAAATCGGACACGTGTCTAGAACACAAATTTTGATACATCTAAACCCCGAGATTGACCCCAAAGGCTACCTAGAGCTAAAGGCACATCACAGATCCATAACCGGGCTACAATTTAGAGCACGTAGTTCAAAATTTGGCTATAAACGATCCTCCAAATTGCATATGGCGTCTACCGTAACGGCCCTGTGGGCTGGGGGGGACTACCCCCCCTCGAACCCCCGCAGAGGGGGCTCCTCCGCATCTCCCCCAAGTAGGTTGGAGAGAAAATGCACACCGTGACAGGTCTTCCAAATTGGACCCTAGTGAAGTAATGGCTCTACACGAGCATGGAGTCTCACTTGCAAAAAAGCAGCCAAAAGCCCACACCCGAACAAAGAGAAACAGAGACCTTAGAACATCAATGGGCCAATCTAGCCATCAAGGGCAAAAAGGCCACACCACGAGAACACAAAGACATTGTGTTCATATCATGTCTAGTCAGAGTGAAATGCAACATTAGCAAGCTATAAATGCCAAGATGACTAGACATGACACTCTTGACGAGAGATGTACCTTGAGCAACACTGCACAGACAACCCAAGACATTGGTGGAGAATCCATGTATGGTCATGCAAGTGGGGACTCAAGGGCATTTGTCAGAAGGCTTAAATTTACAAGCCAAGACCCAGAAGATGAAGACATAGTACCACCTACTTATCTTAGGGTCAAACTCACCGCAGAAAGAGAGCATAGTGTGGATGCTCTCATTGATGAAGGAGTAGATTTCAATATCTTGACTTACGAAGCATGGACTCTACTAGGTCAACCAGAGCTCAAACCAACTGATGCAACTCTTAACCCTTACGGGGAACACCCACAAGCACTTCTAGGGAAGTGCAGAATCCTTGTAACTATTGAAACAAAAAGCTTGCCAGTCATGTTCTATGTTCCTCCAGATAGCGAGAATTGTGGAAAGGAAATCCTTCTAGGAAGGCCCTTCAAAAAGGCAATGAAGTGTGAAGTCGACTATACAGTACAGAGGATACACCTAACAGTACCAGGTGTGAGGATAATCACAACTTTTAGTAAGGGCAACCTCACCAAACCTCGAGGGAAGGGAAAGGAGCATTCTGACATACCAAGCAAGCCTAGTAATGAGAGCAAGGAGTTGTTGAAAGAGATGATACAAGCGCAGGTTGAACGGAGAGAACCAGTGAGTGAGGCCATACTTGAGACAAAAAGGTTAGGAGACAAGGCCAAGGATAGGGTTTGGACTCAAAAATATCATAGAAGACCACGAAAGAAGCCCAAGCCTTATAGGCGAAGGCATCGATGGAGAGCTAGCACAACGCCACGATGGATATCCAAGGCGTTGCTTCGTGCTCAAGGGTATTATGCAGGCAACCGATGGATTTGGATACCAAAACCCCTTGCTAAACCACCTCTGTCAGATGCCCAAATTATGTCAAAAGCAAAGAGGCATAGGAGGAAACCTAAACAAAAATCCAAGTCTCGAACCAAAAATATGGGAGTGATTGAGCCCCACACGATTGAAGTCAAGAAACCAAACATGACCTATCTAAAAGTAGATTCTCAGCCTAGTGTGCTTGACAAGCAAACATCAAGTGTAATCGTTGAGGATACGCAAAAGCCACTAGTGCCCAAGGAGCCTTTGATTCCCCAAGAGGATAGCAGGCATCATAGGCATAACATTGCTCATGATAAGGTTGATCACTCAACAAAGCTAATGACAGAATCGTCTAACAATCACGAGCAAATTCTCCAGTCAATGCCAAGCCCACGTAGGAGTCCCAGATCTCCTACATCCTCTTCACCTAAATTGATATGGGAAGTACGGCAGCAGCAGCCTCATGCCACTACTCAACCTACACAAGTGAAGGTGCAAAGGGCAACAAAAGGCATGACCACTTCTGATCTGCCTAAGGACTTGACACTGCAGTCTACCAATGGTAGCCAGTCCACTGAACTAGCCACCACTACTTCCAATCAGAGACCACATCAGTCACAATCTTTGGCCGTGATGACACCCCTTGTGAAACGTGTCCTTAGTAGTTTACCTGTGGAGGAGGTGTCGCAATCAACTTCCTCGACAACTCCAGCACTTTCAAAGTGCCTAAAGCCTAGGCTGGTGGAGTTAAACTCAAGGGAGTTGGTTGAAGAGCTAGACTCTCCGAAAAGGGAGGTAGTTGTGCTCTCACAACCTAGCGAGGCTATTCAGCAGGCCACAGCCATGTCCCGTAAGGATACTCTAGAGAAGGGAAATGCTGAGGCCCGACCAAGCACATCAATGGTCGATATAGCCCAGGGTCCTGAGATGTTAGATGCACCTGCGTTGACCAAGAAAAAGAGGAGGAAACAACGAAAACAACAACAGTTGCAAGTGGTTGTGGACCCCAAGAACATTGACACCAAGAGTACTGGAGAGCTGGGGAATAAAGCATTAAGTCCACCCACTAGTGAATCCATTGATGTCTCTCCTAATAGCGGTGAAACTTTAGACACATTCGTGTGCTCTGACAAATCAAAGCAGTCGTTACCATCAATGGCTGCTTGCAACACTCAATCCACTGACAATAGAACTCACATCGACCAATCAAGAGTGGATACAACAATGTCACAATAGGGTGACAAATCTATACCAGTCACATCCGAGAAGAACCATGACAAAATAGCAGCAAAACCTCAGGAAAAATGCACAAACCCCAAGAGCATGAGCAATCCTAACGTTGACCAATATTGCTCATACAGGCCTGAACCCCAGCTATGCTAAAGCCTAGGCAAACTCCTAGAACCTTGCATGAAATGGCAACCGAGCAAGCCCTCGCTGAACATAGAAGTGTCACAGAATGCTTAACTGAGTTGGATGCTAAGCTCAAAGTGTTCTCACGTATCTACGTCCTTGCGGACATGGGCGCATGCCCTAAGGAGTAGCTTGAAGAATATTTGCCATTCCCCTTATCTTGGGAAGAGCAAGGACACCTTGATGAGCACTATAACAAGCTCTTACATGAACGCATGCAACTCATCTCTGACGAGGAGGCTAACAAACTGCGCTTAACTGTCGTGTTCAATGAAGTGCACTGTCGACCGAATCTCATAGACATAGAGCAACTAAAGCGACTAACAAAGGGCCGAAGTCAATTTGAACAGCGTTGGTGTGAACACTGCGTTGCAATGGCCGAACTAGGGGCTCAGATCATGACAGTCTCTGAGGAGCGATTGGCCAAATGGCGGTCTCAAAGAGACCCAACCTATGTGGCACCAACTTCCCTACGAGTGCTAACTGCCATTCAGGGTAGGGACTTGGCTGAACCTAGCCAAGAAAACTCTCTGTTTGATAAGGTTTTCACTGAGGAGGAGTTACATATAGCCAATAGACTCGGACAAGGTTCCATGCTACTTGATGTGGCAAAATATCTATTGGTACTAAGTAAGCTGCCACGAGTGCTGGATGCGTGTGCCACACTCCAGTACAACCCCGAGTTCTACAATTGGTTCTTATCCTCGTGAAGTGATATTATGTATATAAATAGACAGTGATTCTTGTGTCACCTTGTATAAACACTATCAACACACACAAGTAATGATAGTCAAGCGCAGGGAGAAGAGTTGGGCTGACAGGCTAAGCTCCTTAAGTCCTCCTCTCATCACACAATTAAAAGCCATGTGACCATCCCCACCTCCAAGTGAAGGGCATGCAACCCACATTACCGCCATAGGAAGCCTTGACCAACAACACTGATGTTGTAGACAGGGGGCAGCCCCTTTCTATACACCTTCTTCCCTTTTTGGTCTATCCTTCCGAGGATGTGCCCTATCCCACTCCATGACAACCAGTTCACACAACTTAGGATAAGCCAATATCGGCTAATGGCTGGAGGCGAAATGAACATCATCATGGGGGCCATCCCTTTACGACAAACACTGCATGCCTCACCCCTCCCCTTCTTGTCATATGCGGTTGATAAACCACACTAAAATCCCTTCCATGCGAACAATTGTATCCTGTATCAAGGTCTAACCCTTGGATTGCATCTTACAGGCTTCCAGACAGAACACATGGAGAACCATGGACATCTGGCATGCAAAGACGCTCTTCACAGATGACGGGAGCATGTGGCATGCGCCCCTCCACCGGAGTGCTATGTGTCCACCCTCAAAAGGTACGCCAAGAAACGCGGCCCCAAGCGACACCGCCCCGGATGAAGGCCAAAGAATCCGCGGGCCAGGGGAGCGAACGCTCAGAGAGGCACACAAAATGTGGCAACGCCAGTGGCGCAAACCCCCAACGTGCGCTCTGGCACCAAATGCTCAAGGGCAGAAAAGGCGGCCCGAGACAGGGAAGAATTTAATGAACTGTTTAAGGACATTTTGGAAATGGTCGCGGCCCAGGACTACACCATTCATGTCTCGGCCAACATGTTCCCTACCCAGACTCACGGGAGCCCCGCACTAGCACCGCCCCGATCGCCTAGCCAATCGGACTCACCCCGCCTCGTACCTATCGACTAAATCCCTATGATGTACAAGTAGCTCGACAAGTCAGCATGCCAGAACATTTTGTTTTTTGATGAGTAAAGGGGCAAGATCCCCACTTGTACACATTCCTGTTACTTCTTGTTAATGTATGCGACCTTAACAAGCAATGAAATAGGCATCCCAATAAACATCATAGAATTCTAAAAAATTATGTCTTATCATGATTACATTGGTTCGATGCACTTAACACAAGCAAGCATATACTCTCATGAAGTGACAAGTGGATGCAGAATGACACAGGTCAAGGTTTAGAAGCGCTTAATATCCAAGTCACCACAAGACCACCAACCCCACAAAGAACCATTATGGAGGAAGTGACAAACATATCAAGAAACCAAAGCCATGATGGAAACGCCACTGGATGAGAACCCAAGGACACCTCTGCAGAAAAGCACATATTGCAACTGAGCATGGCCAAAGCATAATCATCGATTACCTCCTCCTTCTTGGCCAAACTCTATGTTTGGGCAGGCGCCATGCTCTCAACAAGGCAAATGTCTCTTCATCATCTAGGATTCAATTTGCAAGATGCTCTGCCCTTGTCCATGCACAGCTCACTCCAAGTGCTATCTCAATTGTTCGATGTCACACATGTTACAAAGAGGTTTGCAAAGTATCAAGTGTATCTCTTCATCTCAACAATAGTTCCTCTAGCATCAAGGCTAGTGACACAATCATCTCTATAATATCCATTCTTCATAGCCTTTGGATCCCAACATTTCTCAAATCCAAATGAAAGGCTAACAGCCTCAAAGTATTGCATTGATTGTATTCATTTTTTCCACCACCAAAAAAAAAGAAGGGAAAAAGAAAAAGAAAAAGAAAAAAACAAACAAAGAAAAAAGAAAAAAGAAAAAAAAGAAAAAAAAACAAAAAAAGAAAAAAAAGAAAAAAAAGAAAGAAAGAAAGAAAAAAAAAACACACACACACACAATCACAGCACCGCACCTAGGGGTCCTCAAATTAGGTACGTCCAGTGACCTTGGTCGGCTGGCTCCGTCCCTAATCCCCTAGCCCTGTGTACATCCCCCACAATTGTTCAGGGCACATTAAGGGCAGGACATACCTAGGGAGCTCGCCTCGCCTATGGTTAGACCTGTCACCCTGAACCACTTGCACAATTCTTTTGCACTCGTCTCAATGCCATTACAATCCACAGTGGTAAGCAAGGCATGAAAGGCAATGGAAAGTACACCATACTTTTCAAGCACTACAGGTAGTCACTAGCTACCAAAAGCTAGACATCAAGGACCTCAATTATGCTACATGGCCTTGACAAGACCATAATGATGTCTCAAGCAATCTTCAAGTGTACTTTTCCCATCTTAGCCCCTTGCTACACTAACCCATTGCTATACAAGGAACCAGGTCGACCGTCTTCTAACTAAGTAATACCTAAATATTCACGAGCACTCACATACTATTTGCACCGAAGTATATACACGGTTTGGGTCTTCAAGTGCAAGATAATACTCCAAGATTACTTAGAGTTCGACCTGTCTCCCAAACTAATCAAAATATGTCTTGTGCACGATAAGAAGACTAGCACTACCCCTTAGGAAGAGACCACAGGAGAGGTTTTCAATTGCAGGTGTTGAAGACTCCAACGAAAGTGTCGTTCGCTCTTCATCAACACCCAACTCTGAATGCTTATCCCTTACCATCCGACAAGCCCGCAAAGAATCATCATGTGCAGAATCCCCAACAAACCAACACTTGTGCTAGCCCTCAATGCAATCCCCAACACAACATAGCCCTACCACCAACTCCAACAACCTTCCACCAGCCACCTTGGCCATCGACAGGCCCTCAGGACCTTCTTCCACATTACCACCAACACTCCTCCACGAAAACCACAGGCGTCCTTGTCACCTACATCTTTGGTGCATGCTACAGGCTGCTACCTACAACGGTCAGTGCCATGGGACTGGCACTCGTCTAGGAGGGGGGTAATGTTAACCCTCAAACGAACGAAGGTGGAAAATCTGGAAAAGCTAAAGTAGAAGACAAAGACAAAGGCCAAGGCAAAGAGAAACGGAAGACAAGGACGCACAAGGAGAAGAGTCCTAAATAAGGGAGAAAGGCGCACAAGGAAAAGCGCAAGTCAACTTTTGTAAAAGAGCGCAAGCGCATCATGGTTTAATTCAAGGAGCGCCGGACTCTCACCCGTGCAATTTATAAATATAGATGGGCAGTAGAAAGGAATCTAGGAAGATAGAAGGACAATGGGAAAAAGGGCCTAGGCTACGGCCGGCTATGTTCAAAAGGGGAAAAGGGGATGACCGCCCAAAAGGGATTTAGGGTTTTGTATATAAAGTTGAAAAGTGAATGAGAAGCTCATTCTTGTGTGTGGCCAAAAGTAGCTCTCCTCTTCTTCTTCTTCTTCTTCTTCTTCTTCTTGCTTGCTTAAGCTTGTGCTTGAGAGAGGGAGCGTGAGAGTTGAGGGTGAGGGACCGAGGACGAGAAGCTCTCCATCTTCTCCTCTCTTCTTCTCTTCTCTTCTCTTCTCTTGTCTTGCTCGCGGCAATGGAGCTTGGAGCGTGGAGCTTGAGGATGGAGCTTGCTTGAAGCTTGCACTTGGATCGTGGAGCTACCGGAGTGCGCGGAAGAGGAGGTAACTCGAACGGCATGGAGGTAAGCTCACTACACCCGTAGATATGGATGGCGCATCGGCTATGTGAGAGGTAGCCATTAGTGCTCGGCTTGGAACGCTTGAAATAATAAGCGGTCCGAGGGTCTCGGCGGTTGAGTGAAAGCTCCCACAAGTATACTCTATCATCTATATTGAGAGTGACCTTTGGGCTATTTATATAGCCACCACTGGAAGCTAGGGTTAGGGTTTCCCCTCTCATCTAGTCCATTCACACCTCACCTTCCCTCATGCACCCTTGCTTACACAAGGTTCCCATTCTATACTTCTAACAAGTGTTTGGATGCTTATGTTACCTAGCATTAACCTTACATAAGGATCAAAGCTTTCGGTTACATTATTTATGGCCAAGTTTGTGGCTTTCACTACCCTCACTTAGAGATACTACATTTTTTCAAAAATATCATACATATTGAGCTTCTCACCATGGATTCAACCTGATGGGGGGATGGTATCCTTCAATGCAAAATGTGCAAGATCTAGTTTAGGGCAAGGGTGAGGTAATGCATGTTATGATGATGGCCTTGGTCTATGCTAGGCTTTGGCTAATCCCCTTGTTTCATCTCTTCCTTCTTAGACTTCTCGGCCTTCTTATCTCCCTTTCTTGAGTCCTTTGTCTTCACAACTACAATAACCGATGGCTCCTTCTCTTCATTCAACTTCTACTCCTTCCCACTCTATGCCTTTTCCTTCTTCTTCTTCTTATTTTTTCTCTTCTTCTTCTCTTCATTCTTCTTCTCCTCCTCCTTCCCACTCTATGCATGTTCCTTCTTCTTCTTATTATTCTTGCTCTTCTCCTCTTCAGGTGGCTTCTCTTCCTCTTTCTTTTGTTCTTTGGGCTTCATATCCTCACTCTTAGGCTCTTTCTTAGGCTTCTCTTTCTCCTTGGGCTTCTCTTCTTCCTTTTACTTATGCTCCTCTTATGGCTTCTCTTCTTCCTTGAGTAGGGCCACTTCTTTGGGCTATTCGAGAGCAAGGGTCAAGGTAGGGGTAGGGGTAGGGGTAGGGGCCTTATCATGCGGCTTCTCTTTAGATTTTTCCTTAGGCTCAAGAGGTTTAGCTGGTTCCTCATCATAGTAGTACAATTTTGATCCAAGCTCATCACCCTTAATGTGGGAGACAAGGCCTCTCTTGTTGAGGGGGTAGAAAGTGACCTTTTTCTCACCCTTCTTAATGAAGTAGCCCCCTCCAATATTGACTCACCCCACGAACTTTCTATGATTGAGGTGCTTGTCATTGTACACATTTACCTCCAAGAATTTGTCCCTTTCTTTGCAAGTGTCATCTCCTTCAATCTCATGCCTAAAGATAGATTGATATATGCGAAGAGACCTTTGGTTGCATTTACTTTGTCAAACTCTTGGAAGACATGGTAACAAGGGTAAAATTGAGGTATGGATTAGGCAAAGACTACACCAAGTTTGAGTTTGACACAAAGGCCCAAAAATTTTCCGTCATTTGGAATGAGATAAGTATGTCAAGGCCAAGATGCCAAGGTCTATGCCTTGGTCATAAGCCTTGGAGTGACGGCCTAAAGTCATAACTGCTTGAAGACATCAATCTTGTTTCTGATTTTCTAGATTAGATCCTGATTGATTTAAGTATTGGAACAAATAAAAATTGAGGAGCCATTTACCTCCCCCAAGGATAGGTGTTGAATCCCCCATACCAAGAGGGGATGTATTTACTGTCGTGGAAGCATGGACCGGCTCCGATAGTGAGAGGTATCCAAGTAGGGATCATACTAAGTAGGAGGTAGATAGGGTGCCAGCAGGGGACTCTAGATGGTAAATCCTTTACACACCTAGGAACTACTTGGTCCCCTGTATTGCCCAAGTTCTACTTGGGACACCTAAAAACACTAGCTATAGGTGGATTTGATCATGGTGACGTGCAGATATGCCGGATGAGGCAGCACGTGAAATTGTAATTTTTCTCTTGTATAGGCGGGAGAACACACATTCTGAAACACAATCAATGAATTTGTTTTATTCTCATTGTATGGCTGTGAGTAAATTACACAAATGAACAACTATGCATAAAAGGATTCTTTTTAATTAACGAAGCTGTCTTTATATGTTTCACGTAGGGTGGCAAGTAATTAGATAACTAAGAACTTCCATAGAGGAAAGGAAGTGGATGGATTCCCAACAAATCCATTCCTATGGCAGGGTGGTCTCGGTTAGCCGAGAGGTTTTCCCAAAAACAAATGCTAGGAAGAAACTCTAGGAAGATCCCATTCGCTGACTTACCTAGGGTTTGGTCTCAGAACCCGAATTGTAAATTATCTTACGGGAAAGGCACGGCAGCTGTGCCAGAGCACTGCAAGGGATATCATAAATCCTTAGTCTGCTACTGGAAAAATGTGTTTTCATGGGATTCCTTGCCCATGTTTAAAAAATAAAACTTTTATCCTTTACATGGATCACTTAGTCACTTGTATCCTAGACATGCCACATAAAGACTTGCCTAGTGCAAAAAATCTTAAACACCTAAGTCCACCAGCATATGACATGGTGTAATAAAAATGGAACTCTCTACCTTAAAAATACAATAAAATCATCATGGTTCCTTGACAAGATGATTGATTTTGGTTACTTACTCTTATCCTTCCTCGCATTGGTTACATGAAGTTGCTACAAGTTCTATAAGTCATGGAACATTAAACATGATAAATATGGTCATGAGCAGAAGACTTGGTAGGTTCCCTTAGGATTATTTTCCTGAAGCCAATGATGTGGTTGTGTACTTATGATATTCAAGAGTTCTAAGTGTATTAACAAGAAAAGTAACAAAGAGGATGGAGTTGACTAAGTTGGCTAAGTGTGGGACATTGTGTATGCCATAACCTTGCTTATGTGGCCTGGTTGTGGTTCATTTGAAAGACATGAACTTTCCATTTTTTTGCGCCACATTTTTGGGGTTTCCTCAAGCTGAAAATAGGGTGCATCCTGGATGGGGGAGAATGAAACTCATACACTACCACACACAAAGGAGAGAAGCCATGCAACGACAAGCAGCTTAAGAAGACTCCACTTGAACTGTAAGTACCTCTCTTTCCATGCATTGATGAAAATGGAAGGCCACTCTTGGCTGTGTAAAATAGGGTAAATATGTATCCCAGGGGGTCCACTAGGGTTTATCGTATGGTACCATGTGAGTGTAAGGGAGGGGGGTTATTTAAGGGAAGGAAGGTACATTTTATAAGGTAAGGTCCCATAAATAGGGGGTAGATAAGGGGTATTTTCATATATTTCTTGCACGCAGATGACGTCTCCTTATTACTACTAGTGAATCCCCCATGATATGTATAAAGAAGAGGGTAGCATCCCATTCATAAAAGGGGGGGCTTGTTCTTGCTCTTGGAAGCTAACTGCAAGCTACCATTGTAGAAGCTTTAAGAAAGGAATATCAAGAAGCCTTCTTGATTATGTGATGAAAGTGGGCTGAAATAGGTAGCCCAAACAAAGTATTGTGGGCAACAGCATATATTCTTCTCTTCTTGAAGATTCATGATCAAACATTGGTCTTACTTAACATTGATATGCTTGATGCAAGTTGAAATTGCATAAGCATTGTGGAAGGGGTATCAAGAGAGCATCTTGATTGCTCTACGTACATACTTGGGGCCGAAATAGGTAGCCAATAACAGGGCAGATAAGGACAGCAGGATTTTCTTCTTCTCTTCTACTTCTACATGCTTATTACAAGCTACCTATTGCTTGTAACATGCTCTTGAATATAGGGGTTGCTTTTGTACTTTATCAAAGTGTCTTCTTTGAAGGTTGATGCCATCTATATGGGCTGAGACAGGTAGCCCATGCAGTGATCTGTGGACAACAGGTCCTTTTTCTTCTCTATTGCTTCATACGGTGTGATAAACACTTGCATTTGGTTGATCCATGCACTCTGTGATAGGGGAAGTTTATGCTATCATCAGAGGTGGATCCCGAAAGATAATTGGGCTGATTTGTAAGAGAGGAGGACTTAATAACGGGGAAATACTAGCTACACTGGCTAGTATATAAGGTGAGAGAGACTTAATTTTTCATCATCAAATAATTAATACAAGTCTTCTTTCTCCTTCACCTTGCTCTCCAAGCTTCCATGTCTTCTCTCCCTCTCTTCCAATCTTTCTCTCTCCATTTTCAGTATTTCTCTCTCCATTTCTAGTCTTTCTCTCTCCTCGTAAATTTCTTTCTCTCTCTTTTGCTCTTCTTCTTCTTCTTCTCTGTAGTTTTCTCTCTCTTCTTTCTCTCTCCCAGTCCCTCTCCTTGACAATTGGCATCAGAGCCTAGGTTCTTGGTCCCAGCTTAGTCCTTCATTTTACCCAATTGCAACTTTCTAGTCACATGGAATTTTGAGCCACATGTACACAGGTACAGGGAACAGTAGGGGAGTTCCCAAAGATTTCTGGACCATAAGGACTGCAGGCAGGAGCATTAATGGCGACTTGGACCAAGTTTGGAGGAAGGAAGACCGACTTTGGCAGCTCGTGGGTCATTTTTGGCCCATTTTGAAGGTAAACTCTTAGTAACTATGGTCACAGGAGTTAGAAGAAAGTCTAGTTGGGGTTACTTTTCAGGAAGGGTCTTCTCTCTCCTCATTTCTCAAGCTTCTTGCAAGCTTCCATGGAGGTAATCAGCCCTAAATCTTGCTCCCTTCTCTTCCATGGAGTGTCAGCCTTCTTCCTTGCATTTCTAGAGTTCAAGAGCAACCAACCAAGTAGTGTATAGGCTGTAGTGATCATCCCCAACCCTCCACGAGTAGCCCCATAAAATCCAGCGCAAAATGCGGGCTACTTCTAGGCGAGAATGACAACACCCCAGGCCTCCTCTCCTTCTTGGCTCTCACTCCCAGCTTCTTGCAGGTCCCTTGGGCAAGATTGAAGCCTCCTTTCTCAGCTTCTTGGACTTCTCTTCCACCTCAGAAACCCTGATCATGTGCAATCCATGGCAACCATGAAAGCTTGGCATCAAGCTCAAGAATCTTGAAGCTTTTGGTCTTTTCTTGGTCCCGGGGGTTCCCTCTTCAAGCCTAGCTCAAGATTTGGCCATCAAGAAGCACAAGAAGAAGATTAGAAGCAAGATTTGAAGACATGCACTTGTTGGCAGCCATGGCTATGGAAGTAGAGCTTCAATTTTAGCAAGAGCTCTTCATGGGAAGGTCCTGAGCCATCCTATCTCCAAGCTACAGCCACATTGGAGCTCATTCTCAAGATTTGAAGGCTTCTTGGAAGCAAGAAGGCATTATGGAGTGCCCATTTGGAAGGAATCCTTCTCTTGATCAGTCTATGCAAGCAATGCCCTTCCCCCATGGAAGAATCCTTCTCCCCCAAGCTTGAATTCATCTCTTCTCGACGGAGCACAACCATTTTGGAGCTATGGAGCATGCGGGATCAAATTGGAGCTCTCATGAAGGACTGAAGTGACATTAGTGGCTGCAATCTTCATCAAACAACATAAGGTAACCGATTCTTGGCTCTCATTCTCTCCCATTAAGCCTCTTGTTGAATCCTATCCACTTGTTTGAGAGGATGCATGAGTCCAAGTAGGTAATAGGAGTCCCAAACATTGTATGCATGCTGAATATTAATCTCAGTCATTCTCATTTGATCTTATGGCATTGGAATGGATTTTATTCATGTTGAAGCTTCATTGAGATTATATTTTTGCTCACCCATAACCCGTTTGGCTTCTTGTGAATGGGCTGAGCCAAGAATTGATTAAGAAATCCATTGTATAAGGGTGAGTTGGCAGTGAGTCACTGCCGGTAAGCTCTCTATCCCTATTCCCAATTCCAATTCTATGCACTTCATGAAAAGCCCAAAATTTCCATTCCTAAAATGCATCTCATGCTGGGTGTTTAATTAATAAATGTTTGCCATGTATATTCCGGGTGAGAAAAAGCCTGATGCCAAGCGAGGTGGCAAAACAAAAGAGGGGTGACCCCCCCTTGCCATCAAAGACCCTGAAGGGGTGCACAACCTGGCCCGAGGAGAACTTTGCCCACCTCCCGATGATCCAGAGCCCAAAACTCATTTGCAGGTGCAGGTATTTCTTAGGAAATTGACAAATTGACTTGGCATGATGGAATTTTGATGACTATGGCATGACACACTCTTGTGTGCATGGGATGTATGGATGTACCTCGGCAAATGTATCTTTAGATACACATGCAGCTATGTATGCAGTGATGTATGGGAATGCATTGCTTTACTTGGGTTGAAGATGGATGTATGTATCATTGGATACACCTATGCAGTCATATATGCAATAATGGTATCAAACAGAGAGTTCTCTTGGCTAGTTTCAGCTAAGTCCGTACCCCGAATGGCAGTCAGCACTCGAAGGAAAGTTGGTGCCACATAGGTTGGGTCTCTTTGAGACCGCCATTTGGCCAATCGCTCCTCTGAGATTGCTGTCATGATCCGGGCTCCTAGTTGGGCCATTGCAACACGGTTTTCACACCAACGTTGTTCAAATTGACTTTGACCCTCTAATAGTCGCTTTAGTTGCTCTATCTCTAAGAGGTTTGGTTGGCAGAGCACATCATTGAATGTGACAGTTAAGCGTAGTTCGTCGGCTTCCTCGTCAGAGATGAGTCACATGCGTTCATACAGGAGCCTGTTATAGTGCTCGTCAAGATGTTCTTGCTCTTCCCAAGATAAGGGAAATGGCAAGTATTCTTCAAGCTACTCTTTAGGGAATGCGCCCATGTCTGCCAGGACATAGACATGTGCGAACACTTTGAGCTTAGCATCCAACTCAATTAAGCATTCTGTGACACTTCTATGTTCAACGAGGGCTTGCTCGGTTGCTATCCCATGCAAGGTTCTAGGAGTTCGCATGGGCTTCAGCATAGCTCAGGGCTCAGGCCTAGACGAGAAAGTTTGGCCAACGCTAGGATTTCTTATGCTCTTGGGGTTTCCATGTTTCTCCTGAGGCTTCGTTATTGTGTCATGGTTCTCCTTGGATGTGACTAGTATGAATATGTCACCCTGTTGTGACAACGTTGTATCCACTCTTGATTGGTCAATGCGAGTTCTATTGTCGGTGGATTGAGTGTTGCAAGCAGTCGTTGATGGTAATGACTGCTTTGATTTTTCAGAGCACACGGATGTGTCTGAGGTTTCACTACTATTAGGAGAGGCATCAATTAGTTTAGTGGTGGATGGACTCGATGCTTTATTCCTCAGCTCTCCAACTCTCTTTGTCTCAACGTTCTTGGGATCCACAACCACCTGCAACTGCTGTTGTTTTTGTTATTTTCTCCTCTTTTTCTTGGTTAGTGAAGGTGTATCTCTCAACGACTCAAGACCCTGGACCAGGTCAACCGTTGATGTGCTTGGTTGGGCCTCAACATTCTCTTTCTCTAGTGTGTCCTTATGGGACATAGTCGTGGCCTACTGAATGGCCCCGCCAAGTTGTGAGGGTACAATTGCCTCTCTTTTCGGAGAGTCTAGCTGTTTAGCCAATTCCCTTGTGTTTAACTCCTCCAGCCTAGGCTTTAGGCACTTTAGAAGTGCTGGAGTTGTCAAGGAAGTTGGTTGCGACACCTCCTCCACAGGTAAACCACTAAGGACACGTTCCGCAAGGGCCATCCCTGATTAGAAGTAGTGGCGGCTATTTCAGTGGACTGGCTACTACTAGTAGATTGCAGTGTCAAGTCCCTAGGGCAATCGGAAGTGGTCGTGTCTTTTGTTGCCCTTTGAGCATTCACGTGTGTAGATCGAGCATGAGTTGATCTAGTCACCTTAGGTTGCATAGGCATATCCTTAGGTTGAGAGCTACGGATGGTGTCACGTCCCACCTCTTGGACATTTAGAAGCTTAGATGGAGATAGAGATTGGGATTGACTAGCCGCCCTTGACGACTACTGTCGTGTTTCCTGCGTCTGTTTGGGAAAAGAGGGTGTAGGAGATCTAGGACTCTTAGGTGGACTTAGCACTGGCTGAATGATTTGCTCGAGGCTATTAGACGATTGTGCTATTTGCTTTGCTGAGCAATCAACCTTCTCACGAGCAGCGTTGTACCTTTGGTGCTCATTATCCCCTTGGAAAGTCAAAAGCTCCTTAAGCACTAATGGTCATTGTGCACGCTCAATGGTTACATACGTCATCTACTTATTAAGCATGCTAGGCTGAGGCTCTTTCTTTTGAACACTCTTGTTTGGTTTCTTGCCTCGAGACCTAGAGTTTCTCTTAGGTTTCCTCCTGTGCCTCATTGCTTTTGGTGCAATCTGGCCTTCAGCTAATAGAGGTGGTTTAGCAAGGGGTTTTGGTATCCAAATCCATCTGTTACCTGTGTAATACCCTCGAGCACATAGCAACGCTTTGGTTATCCATCGCGGTGTTGTGCTGACCCTCCATCGATGCCTTCGTCTATAAGGCTTAGGCTTCTTTTGGGGTCTTCTACGATATTTGTAAGTCCAAAGCCCGTCCTTGGCATTGTCTCTTGACCTTCTTGTTTCAAGCATGGCCTCACTCACTGGTTCTCGTTGTTCAACCTGTGCTTATATCAACTCTTTCAACAAGTCCTTGCTCTCGTTAGTAGGCTTGACTGTTATGTCAACACCTTCCTTGCCTTTCCCTCAAGGTTCGATGAGGTCACCCTTGCTAAAGGTTGTGACTATCCTCACACCTCGTAGTGTCAGGTGTATCCTCTGTGCTAAATAGTCAGCCTCACACTTGGTTGCCCTTTTGAAGGGTCTTCTAAGGAGGGTTTCCTTCTCGTAATTAGCACTTTTTGGAGGAACATGAAATAGGATAGACAAGCTTTCAGTTTCAATTTTTGCAAGGATTTTGCACTTTCCTATGAGTGCTTGTGGGTGTCCCCCGTAAGGGCTAAGAGTTGCATTAGTCGGTGTGAGCTCTGGTTGGCCTAGTAGGGTCCATGATTCATAGGACAAGATATTAAAATATGCTCCTTCATCAATCTGAGCATCGATAGTATGCTCTCTTTTCGCAGTGAGTTTGACCCTAAGATAAGCAGGTGGTCCTATGTCTTCGTCTTCTGGGTCTTGGCTTGTAAATTTAAGCCTTCTAACAAATGCCCTTGAGTCCTCAATTACACGACCAGATGTGGATTCTCCACTGATGTCTTATATCGTTAGTGCAGTGCTATTCAAGGAGCATCTATTGTCAGGACTGTCATATCTAGTCATTCTTGCTGTTGCAGCTTGATGTTGTTGATTACTGCTTTGACTAGATGCAGTCTGTATGCAATACATATGTGTTTTTGCAGTGTGGCCTTTTTGCCCTTGTTGGCTAGATTGTCCCATTGATGTCTAGGGTCTCTGTTTATCTCTGTTCGGGTATGGGCTTTTGGTTGCTCTTTTGCAAGTGAGAATCCATGCTCGTGTAGAGCCATCATTACACTAGGGTCTAATTTGGAGGACTTGTCACAGCGCGCGTTTTCTCTCCAACCTACTTGGGGAAGGTGTGGAGGGGGCAGAGCCCCCCTCTGTGGGGGTCCGGGGGGGCAGTCCCCCCGGCCCGCAGGGCCGTTACGGTAAACACCATGCGCAATTTGGAGGATCGTTTATAGCCAAATTTTGAACTACTTGCCCTAAGTTTCAACCCAATGATGGATCTGTGATGTGCCTTTAGCTCTACGAAGCCTTTGGGATCAATTTCGAGGTTTAGATGTGTCAAAATTTGAGTTCTAGATACCTGTCTAGTTTTGACAGTTTTCTGTCCGATTCTCAAGTGTCCGATTTTCAGGAGTTTGATTATCAGAATCGGACGTCCAATTTTGGGTTGGTTCGATCGGCCCAGTGGTCCGATTTTAGTCATGTCCGATTTCTTGAATCGGACGTCCGATTTTGACAGGTGTCAGATTCTAAGTGGCACGATTCCTTGTGTCCGATTTTCGTGTGTCTGATTCTGAAGTCCAATTTTCAGTGTGTCCGACTTTCAGGGTCCGAGTGTCCGATTTTCAAGGTCCGAGTGTCTGATTTTGAGACTGGGTCCGATTCTCGCAGTGGTCCGATTCTGGGAATCGGATCGGACAGGGTGGTCCAATTCTAGCAATCGGAAGGTCCGATCCTGAAATTGAATGGTCCGATTCTGGGAGTTGGATTTGGGAAAGTGGTCCGATTTTCGGAGCAGTCCGATTCTGGGACTCGGATCGGAAGGGTGGTCCGATTTTCGGAGTCGGACGGTCCGACTCCAGAGATAGGGCAATCCTATTCTGGGACTCGAATGAACTGGTCCGACTACGCGGCCGACGGCTCGCGAGTTGCATGCGACGCCTCTAGGCTGACGTCTACTTCACCGAATCGTGCCGTGCCGTCTAATTAGATGCAAAGCAACAAAGGGAAACGCCTGGCGTACCTGAAAACGGTGTGGTGCTCGAATCGATCAGCATGTCGAGGATCTCCCTGCAGCTCTCTCTCTCTCCCCCTGGCTCTCAAGCTCACTCTCTTCTCAGAGGGCAGGATGTCAAATGTGGCCTTCCTAGTTCCCTGGGCCTCTTATTGCCCCATCCCAACCTACTGTGACCTCAGAGGTTAGTCCCTCATACTCTTCCAGCCAGAAATCTGAATCTGTGCCCCTATTTCCCTGTTTCAGCCTGTTATACAGCAACAGAAAACCCTACTGTTTTCCTTCTTTTTTCCTATCCTAACCTTAACCTAATGCAACAAAAATCAAAACCAGGGATGGAGATGGATGGTCCTACTCTAATATTTAGCAACAAATCAAAAACCTACTTGCTAAGGAGATTGAATACCTCTTCAAACTCCCTCGCTTCCTACCTATCTAGCTCAAGTACCGGTTCGGGGAAAACCCTACTTCAATGCTCGATTCGAAGCGCGCAAGCACTCAAGGCTTGAATCCGTTGGTCCCGGCAACGGAACCAAAATGTGGGAGCTTTCGCTCAACTGCCAAGACCCTCGGATCGCTTATTGTTTCAAGCGTTCCAAGCCGAGCATTAATGGCTACCTCTCACATAGCCGATGCACCTTCCATATCTATGGGTGTAGTGAGCTTACCTCCATGCCGATCGAGTTACCTCCTCTCCCGTGCACTCCGGTAGCTCCACGATCCAAGTGCAAGCTTCAAGCAAGCTCCATCCTCAAGCTCCACGCTCCAAGCTCCATTGCGGCGAGCAAGACAAGAGAAGAGAAGAGAAGAGAAGAAGAGAGGAGAAGATGAAGAGCTTCTCCTCCCTAGTCCCTCACTCTCACACACTCACTCCCTCATACTCTGACACTCCCTCTCTCAAGCACAAGCTTAAGCAAGCAAGGACAAGAAGAAGAAGAAGAGGAGGAGAGCCACTTTTTGCCACACACAAGAATGAGCTTCTCATTCACTTTTCAACTTTATATACAAAACCCTAAATCCCTTTTGGGCAGTCATCCCCTTATCCCCTTTTGGCTAGGCCCTTTTCCCCATTGCCCTTCTATCTTCCTAGCTTCCTTTCCACCGCCCGTCTACATTTACAAATTGCACGGGTGAGAGCCCAGCGCTCCTTGAATTAAACCATAATGCGCTTGTGCTCTTTTACAAAAGTATTGACTTGCGCTTTTCCTTGCACACCTTTCTCCCTTATTTAGGACTTTTCTCCTTGTGCATCTTTGTCTTCCGTTTCACTTTGCCTTGGCCTTTGTCTTCTACTTTAGCTTTTCCGGATTTTTTGCCTTCGTTTGTTTGAGGGTTAACATGTGATCTTGTAATCTCAAAATGGGCAACGACTCACGACTCATCCACATCCCAATTCAATAGTGTTGAATTCCATACATGGCAAACTAGGATCAAATTGATCCTAATGAGGAAAGGCTTGTGGTCAATCACAAGTGGTCAAGAGAAGAAACCAAGGGAAGCTGCCAGGAGAGAGGCTTTGATGTGAAAGGGAGAAACAAGTGATCCCAAGCTCTAAGGAGGGGACAAGAAGGAGAATCTTCTTAGAAGGTTCTCTCCTTCTCCCTCTCTCTCTCTCTCTCTCTATATATATATATATGTCTCCTTTATGTTGAGAAATGTGCAATCACATCCACCATAGCCTCTTTATTTGGAAAAAACAAGGCAAAGAAACATGCTGCAAATAAAGCCTTAGACTAGGTCATGTGTGTATGGTTTATTAAAACCACGATTGGTGATTACCATGGTCCCTTTCCACTTTTTTCCACCTACCAATACCACCTATTGTAAGCCTATAAAAGGCACTCATTCCATCAGTCATTATCATTCAGTTGTACTTGCACTATGCTTAGATAATATTAGTTGTTCTTCTTTGTCAATGCTTCTACCTCATTATGATTGTCTATTTGCTCATCAATGATCCTCCATAGGATGCATTCTCAATATTTTAACATGGTATCAAAGTAGGTTTCAAATTATTGAGCCATTAGGCCACTGATTGGGTCATTCCAGTTTGAATTTCTAGCTCCCTCCACTTCTCCATGAATCTCTCACCTACCTCCATAGCCACCCACCTTCATTGGAGGACTTGATTCTCTCTTTCTTGGCATTATCAACTCTTGCACTCTCTTGAAGAACTCTTCCCTTACTCAAGCCATTCCTGCCCATCACGTCAAAACCTAACATTGGTGGTTCTACTATCCAACATTGTGCCTTTACTCAGTCGTCGCACTGCCATTTTTTGCGCCCTCTCAATTCGTACTACTCAGTCCACCTGCATATGCCATGATGCTAACGAGCATCATAGGGCTTTGATAGCCTATCTCTTAAGCTTCATTTCTATAAAGAAAGTTTTAAAAATGATCAACTATTCAATTCACAGGAGCTGGAAAACTGGGTTGCCCCCAGAAACCCTAATGCAGACTCCATAGCCATTAATCTCAAAGCTCAATTTTTTCTTCATTTTCCTACTTCCTTTGGCTCAAAAATGCCGTTGACCCTCTGATCTACTAAACATTGATTTCCTAGCTAAGTTACCACTTCGAATCAACAAGAAGAAGATTCAACATCAAATGTTAACTACATTGTATCTCTTAATACTAGTGTTGATTAACACTAATCCTCTTGTGTCCTTTGACACACTCAAAGTCAACACTTCTGCTGGACTACTCTCAGTTTTTTTTTGCAACTCCAGCATCAAATCAAGGAGTGGAAGACTCAGGATTGCAAGATCTTGAAGATTCCAAGTTCAAGGGCATAATAGTCACCAAATCACCTAGTATCTCTTGATACTAATCACCTAGTGCTTCTTGGCACCTGTGCTCAACTAAAATTTGAATTTTTTGGAGCTGATTTACTACTGACCTTGTAATCTCAAAATGGGAAAGGACTCATCGACATCCCGATTCAACGGTGTTAGATTCCATACATGGTAAACTAGGATCAAACTGATCCTAATGAAGAAAGGCTTGTGGTCAACCACAAGTGGTCAAGAGAAGAAACCAAGGGAAGCTGCCAGGAGAGAGGCTTTGATGTGAAAGGGAGAAACAAGTGATCCCAAAAACTGACGACGTTGACGCCGAGGAGGAAGGAGGCGATGATCACCAAGGGAAAAGGAAGAAGACGACATGGCGGAGGAAGATGACGGCGACGATGATCATGAGGAAGACAAGTGATCAAGAACAAGTGCCTAGTTTTCTTACAAAAATCACAAACTACGCTCTTCTTCCCTTTCACATAGAGGAGTTGTTGGTCTCCTCTTGGGATGCTTGTTTCTCCCTTGTTCTTGATCACTTGTCTTCCTCATGATCATCGCCATCATCATCTTCCTCCGCCACGTCGTCTTCTTCCTTTTCCCTTGGTGATCATCGCCTCCTTCCTCCTCGGCATCAACGTCGTCAGTTTCCTCTCCCTTGCCACTTGTTTGGGGACGACTATGGGGTGATTAAAAATTTTTAAATTAAATCTATTAAAAAGGGCGGGTGGTTCCAATGCGGAGGGAGGCGGGGAGTTGTATTACATAAACTTATCCAAAAATCTCGTATTTTAGAACTATCTATACTATGGATACTAACACTAATGAGTAATATGACATTGACTCTCTAGATTAATAAGAAAGTTAGATGATGATGCACTCCAAATTTTTTCACACTATGTCCATGACATGACATCCACTAATGTCGAATGGGTTTTAGTCGAAAGGTCGCATCCACTAAGGATCAAAGAGAGAAGAAAGTAGAGAATATGAGGTAGAAGAGAAGAAAAATAATAGACAATAGATACACAAAGATAAAGACAAAGCTCAATAAATCAATACACTATGTATTGATAGAACTTGAGAAGATAAACAAAATCCTTATTTGGGATTACTTGGAGACAATATCTAAACATTTGATCTCCTAGAGCTCCATGTTAGACCAAAAATGTGCACCATATACTATCTTCTTTTCTATTGCTCAGACAACAAATTTGATGGTCATGTTGGCTTCGAATATGGGGGGGTAAAACTCTAGGATTATCCCAAATCACTCCTTCTTCCTCCCAACCCTGGAGTGTTATTTGTTGCCTGAAAACTGCAATTGCACACCATGTGAATTCGAAAGCTCCTTTTTTTTCATGAGATCTCCCAAAACTTTCTAAAAAGCCACTTGCTTTTTGGATGTCACCCTATTCTAGAAGTTCTCTACACCTTTTTAGGATATTTACAATAAATAAGATAAAAAATAGACTAAACTTGTTCAAAAATTTTGTATTTTGAAACTATCCATACTATAGACACTAACATTAATGACTGATATGACATTGACTCTCTAAATTAATACGAAAGTCGAATGATGATGCACTCCAAGGTTTTTCACATTGTGTTCTTGTAGCGGCATGATAGCGTGTTCATGCTCAGACTAGTCTACTTAATGCTCTCCCACATAACCAAAAGAAGAAATTTGTATATTGTTGGCCTTCTAGATCCATTTGCCTTCGCTCTGACACCTTTCCTAATACCATGACTCAAGTAGAGAAACAACACGGCTCAATAAAAAACAAACAAAGATTAAACACAACACATTTCATCACATAACAATCTCATATGCCTCTTGTAGTAAGCAATAAAGCAATCTTCTAAACTTTTTTTCAAATGTTGTTTGTTAATATACTAATGTATTTTTTGAATTTTCTTGCCCTACTAATAAATTTATTAACATACTAATGTGCTTTTCTCATTTTCTCATTTACATATACATCTCACCCATTAAGGCAAATATGAATTCGAATGAGAGACGCACAATCCAAAGGATACCTAGTATGTATAAAAATACAAATATATTACTTTACCTAACCACATTGACCTATGTATACAAATGTTTCAACTATACATTCAAAACCATAGGAACACCTAATGCTAGATCGAGAACCATCTTGCAAATATATAGAATCACAGGTACATAACGACAAACCACATGAGAATGCCAAATGTCGCTGGGCAAAAGCCATCAATGTACATCAACGGCTTTGCAACATATAATGACCTCTAAAAATTGATGGCCACATCCACTCAAATTCTCAACAATGAACAATGTCTTTTATATCAGATGATAAGATCACAAATGGTATACAATCTCCTACAAACTTCGCAACCTTCATTTTTACTTGAAACAACAATGCTAACTCATATGCACTTAACATGCAAGACTCCTCAAATACATACTCGACTGACTTGAACTTGAGTACAAAGACTCGGTTGATAATCCACTACGAACAGGCACAACCAAGTGCTTTTGGACACAAGAACAAACATCAGAATATACACAATTGAGTTGTTGTACTATGGATTTAACATCTCGCTCAATCAGTTGATAGAAGTCGCGAAAAAAGAAGGCAAGGACATACTAGAAGATTACATAAAAAAGAACCATTACAATCACTGTCTCCTGACAATCCTGCAATAATGATCAAGAAGGTCACATACCTATTGAGCAGAGAGGTCTACACCTAGAAACATGGTCCCAACTCCGATCCATTTAGCAACATAATCTATGTAACATCCAAGTTCTCAAACACAACTTCTTTTCAAACATTTATTTAAAAAAAAAAACACTATCAATTTTTCTTGTAGAAGTGCAGACAGAAGCAAATCAAGAAGAAACCAATCTTCTACTAGTGCCAAACTTGTAGCCTCAACCACTGTAAGTCCTGCTACTAGCTCAAGTACTTCCATATATCATATAGCATCGTATACAACCAAAACCCATGGGCCAGTCTAGAAGCGCCAACCTGCAAAGACACAAAAGCAAGTACTTCATCTACAACATAAGATGTAAGAAAAACAACAAGAAGTACGTAGGGCAGACAACTAACATTGAGAAAAGAATCCAACAACATCGAAGAAATCCCATCAGGAAAATGAAGAAAGACATAGAAACATTCTAGTCGTTCGAGGATAACTTCAAGGTTAACATACAAGCAATAGTTGATATCATAGACAAGGCTAAGAATTTTGAGCAAGCCAACATCTGTTAGGAAAATGTAATTTTGATAGGGTACAACATCCTATACGAACAACCAATAAGATGTAAAAAGTATTATTTTTTGAAGAAAAGAAAAGAAATTTAATGTAGAAAAAAAACCGTGAATTTTGAAACTCACGATCATTGACTCGAACCATATAAGTATATATATTCTCAATTCAAGGTTCTCCACGTATTTTAACAACGCTAAATCTTATCTATAAACGCACTTCACTTTAAAACACGTCACATATCTAAATACCATCAGTAAAATTGCTACATATAAAACATGCAAGAATCGCACACTTCATACCGCTTTACTTAGCTAAACGTGTCAATCTAGTTTAAATTCTCTTTAAACAAACATATAAATAAATCTCTCTCCATCTCCGCATTTTTTTTCTTCTTTAAATTTATCTTTTATCCCTCAAATTCTCTCTCTCTCTCTCTCTCTCTCTCTCTCTCTCTCTCTCACAGTGTTCATTGCCTGGTCACCTCCAAACCGGTGCCCCCGCGTCATCGTCTACCTCCAGCCGGCTGCCTCCTATCCCTCCGTTCTTCCCGGCCTCGCTGTCTGCCCAGGACCTCCTCGCGATCTGCTGCCCCTCCGGGCTCCTAGCCTTCCGCCGTCTTACACTCGGCTGGTATGGTGCTGTCATGCTCAGAGAGAGAGAGAGAGAGAGAGAGAGAGAGAGAGAGAGATATGCCTACTACCGTTGGCCTGCGTGTCACGCTCCGGAGAGAGAGAGAGAGAGAGAGCTTTGCCGGTCAGGCGCTGTGTCATACTCCCCTGACGGTCTGCTGTCGCTCTGTCAATCTGTAAGAGAAAATGCACAGAACTTTTGCTTGTCGGATATACGCATATCAACCACAAATGTGGTAAGCGTGAGCATCTGTACTGTTGCTTCTTTGCATTGATAGAAACACGATGCCATACCTAATATGTGATCAATCGCACATATTACTTTAGCGAAGCTCTTGCACTTGTTGTTTCTAATTCTACAGCAAAAAACCTTCTCACGTGCTAAGAACGCCATTCCTGTGGCAGGACTATCCACAGAACAGAAAAGGCAAAGACGAATGTATCAATGAAGGCTTTGCTAATGGGCTCAGCTGTTCTGATTCCTTGCTATTCAACAGGCCTCGCTTTCGACTCCTCTTCACGTTCTCCTCAGTTGAAACCATTCAGGTACATGACCTTTCACCGAAGCACTTTCATATAGCTGTACCTGTAGTTGAGACGTTCATAATTAAGATATTTGAAGTGTGATATCCGCATACGAGCTTTGTCACTAGAGCTGCAAACTTTCTGAATTAACATATTTAAAGTGAGTGTGTCTAGAGGACAGCTTTTGTGACTAGAGCTTGAGATGAAACTGTCTGTAAAGAAATACTTGAGCAAAGAAGATAAACACAAAGTGTATGGTAAAACACAACGATAAACAGTAGAACTCAAAAGTGAAGAGTAACCTAGAGTAGTGTGAATGAAAATGAATGCTGAAAACACACTGTGCTATGTGAATAGAATAACCTCGAACTTATGTGTCTTAGAGTGGACTGGGGCAGAGATGAATTGGAGAGTGTATTGTACTCTGAATGGATCACAAATCGCAGTAGACAGCCTCTGTGTACAATCAGCTGCTGTAAGTGAGATCAAAGTATGGAATCTGTTCAGATGTTGAAGGATGACAGTAGCAGCAAGGCAGCCTGCACAAGTAATGAAATGCCAGCCAGCTGCTACAAAATGCTTACCAGGCTTCAAAATGCAGCTCTTGACAGCAGGGTGACAGCTTTAGCAAATGAACAGGAGGCTGGATGGCACCAGGGAGCAGCAAATGCAGGCAGGGCAGGTGCATCCAACGGTCAGGATGATGATGCCAGCTGAGCACTTAGTTTGCAGCGTTATTGTGATGCAGACATGGCAGGTGACTTGGACACTTGTAGGTCCACCAACGGGTATGTCTTTATGAGTATCACTGAAGCTGAATGCATATCAGCTATTGAAGCTCCTAAGGAAGCTATCTGGTTGAGCAAACTTGCAGATGATCTCGGCATGTCTATGGGTACTGCAGTTTTGGGATGTGATAGCCAGAGTACTGTGTATCTGGCTAAGAATGCTATGTATCATTCACGCACAAAGCATATAGATGTGCGATATCACTTCATCAGCCAGATTCTGGAAGATAGTCAAATCACATTGACCAAGATTAAAACACAAAACAACCCTGTAGACGTTCTCACCAAAAGTCTAAGCAAAGCTCAGCACGAGCATTGCATTCGACTAGTGGGGGTTGGTTAGCTAGAGGTTCACATCAGATCTTTAAGTGGAAGGTTATTGGGATAAAGGCTTGGTTTTAACCCCCCCGTGTGTAGTAGATGTGAATGCACCCTTACATGCCCTAAGTATAAATTTTTTTTTTTCTTTGTGTACCAACACATTGTTGGTACGTTCTTATCGATTTTGTACTTTCACTCTGCTCATTGACTCTTTAGCCATTACACTCTCTCGCTCATGCTTGCTCAAGCTCCATCTCTCTCAGCTGTGCTCTTCGCTCTGCTCCCCGCTCGACACAATACAATGTCACCAATAGTGATTGAAACCTCAGAAGGGCATAGATCCTGCAACAAAGCACCTCATAGAGTCATATGACTATAAGCTCCACTATCAACCGGCCAAGGCCTCTCAGAAGATAGGGCAATCACTGAAGAAGGCTTCTCCAACTCTAACAATGTGAAGGGACATTGATTCACGGGTAACCGCTGGAGTAGAGGTAGAAGGCTCTGATATTATAGCTCCCATCCTTCGCTCTCGGATGAAGGTGAGGGTACTTCTTTCAACATGTCTCCTTTGGATGTGTCTTCTTGTCACAATATGGGCATTTAAGCTTCTTCAAATTGGAGTCAGAGCTTAAAGAACTCTTATGTATTTTAGCCTTTGATTTCCCTTCTTCTTTCCCTCTCTCAAACTTGCAACAAAAGCTTTAGTGGAGGTGAATCCATCGGCAACCTCTTTGCAGTGCTCGTCATGCTTCTAAACAAATGGGGTAAGCTCCTCCCATAGAAGCTTCTCACAGGTCCTGGATGAAAGAAGGTTGGTGTAGAAGACATCAAACTGGGGAGATGGCAATTGAGTCAAAAGAATCATAGCCATATTCTCTGAAGATATCATCTTGCCAAGGGATGCAAGTTCATCCCTCATATCCTTCAACTTGTTAATATGAACCTTTGTGGAAGGAGAATAATCAACAATGAGCATTTGGAATTTCTTTTTGAGAGTAATCAGGTAGGCAAATGTCTTCTGATGGTACAAAGAAGCAAGCTCTGTCCACACGTCCGTTGCTTTTCGCAACCTGCGCACATGCACTAGGATAGAATCTTGTAAGCTCATAAAGAGGAAAGATTGGATTCTAGAGTTGAGCCGATTCCATAAGGCCGCATGATCCTTTGATGATCCAATGGGGGGATCCTCCACGGGATGGGGAATAGGATGGGTAACAAACTTCCAATGATTGAAAGTATCAAGGATACACTATTGCCAAGTGGGGAATGGCTATAAATAGCTACAAATCTCCTAAACTGACCTATTGAAATTTGGAAATGCTTGAAATGTTGGTTGACTAGCATTTAATGTTGGTCGTGGCATAATAAATGCCTAGAAAATGCTAGATGGCAACCAAAGAATGTGATTGGCAAGGACAATGTTCGATAGATGTGGATAGCTTCTAAAATGCAGAAACTCCCCATGGAAAACACACTGGAACTTGACAAACAAAATAAATGCACCTAGATAGCCACTCTAGAATGAGTAGCCTCCCCCATCAAAACACATGACAAACCTATTAGAGCTCCAAAAGTCCTCGTTTAGTCTCACAAGTAGGAGAAGACATGGCATGACAAACATGACTGCTAATAGATTTGTCATGTCGAACTACTAGCCCAATATCATCCATACGCGCTCAATCTCCTCTGTTGCTCCTTGTGATAATGATGTCATGAACCTATAAGATGACCATGATGCACCTGTCCTCTGCAACCTTGTAATAATGATTGGGGTCATTGTGGGAGATTTCGCTCAACCGCCAAGACCCACGGACCGCTTATTGTTTCAAGCGTTCCAAGCCGAGCACTAATGGCTACCTCTCACATAGCCGACGCGCCATCCATATCTACGGGTGTAGTGAGCTTACCTCCATGCCGTTCGAGTTACCTCCTCTCCCGCGCACTCCGGAAGCTCCACGATCCAAGTGCAAGCTTCAAGCAAGCTCCATCCTCAAACTCCACGCTCCAAGCTCCATTGCCACGAGCAAGATAAGAGAAGAGAAGAGAAGAGAAGAGAAGAAGAGAGGAGAAGATGGAGAGCTTCTCCTCCTCGGTCCCTCACCCTCACACACTCACTCCCTCACACTCTCATACTTTCTCAAGCACAAGCTCAAGCAAGCAATAAGAAGGAGAAGAAGAAGAAGAGGAGAGCTACTTTTGGCCACACACAAGAATGAGCTTCTCATTCACTTTTCAACTTTATATACAAAACCCTAAATCCCTTTTGGGCGGTCATCTCCTTTTCCCCTTTTTTACATGGCCGGCCGTAGCCTAGGCCATTTTTCCCATTGTCCTTCTATCTTCCTAGATTCCTTTCCACTGCCCATCTACATTTACAAATTGCACGGGTGAGAGTCCGACGCTCCTTGAATTAAACCATGATGCACTTGCACTCTTTTACAAAAGTTTTGACTTGCGCCTTTCCTTGTGCGCCTTTCTTCCTTATTTAGGACTCTTCTCCTTGTGCGTCTTTGTCTTCTGTTTCTCTTTGCCTTGGCCTTTGTCTTTGTCTTCTGCTTTAGCTTTTCCAGATTTTCCATCTTCGTTCGTTCGAGGGTTGTGCGTCTTTGTCTTCCGTTTCTCTTTGCCTTGGCCTTTGTCTTTGTCTTCTGCTTTAGCTTTTCCAGATTTTCCACCTTCGTTTGTTCGAGGGTTAACATTACCCCCCTCCTAAACGAGTGCCAGTCCCATGGCACTCACCGTCGTAGGTAGCAGGCTGTAGCATGCACCGAAGACGTGGGTGACAAGGACGCCTGTGGTTTCCGTGGAGGAGTGTTGGTGGTAGTGTGGCGGAAGGTCCTGGGGGCCTGTTGGTGGCCAAGGTGGCTGGTGGAAGGTTGTTAGAGTTGGTGGTAGGGCTATTCTGTGTTGGGGATTGCATTGATGGCCAGCACAAGTGTTGGTTTGTTGGGGATTCTGCACAGGGCTATTCTTTGCGGGCTTGTCGGATGGTGAGGGATAAGCATTCAGAGTTGGGTGTTGATGAAGAACGAATGACACTTCCGTTGGAGTCTTCAACACCTGCAATTGAAAACCTCTCATGTGGTCTCTCCCTAAGGGTAGTGCTAGTCTTCTCTATTGTGCACAAGACATATTTGATTAGTTTGGGAGACAGGTCAAACTCTAAGCAAGCTGAGAGTATTGTCCTGCACTTGAGAACCCAAACTGTGTATATACTTCAGTGCAGGTATTATGTAAGTGTTCGTGCATACTTAGGTATTACGTAGTTAGAAGACCGTGGGCTAGTTTCTCATAACAATGTGTGGATGAAGCAAAGTTGTCCATGTTGAGAAGAAGTGCACGCGAAGGTATATGAGACATCCTTTGCATTGTGACTGCACGACGGAGCATAATTGAATACAAGGACACCGCACTTTCGGTGGCTGGAAGCTATTGGACTTGCTTGATGAGGACGGTGTACTTTTCATGGCCAATCGTGCAGTGCTTACCACCACTGATTGCAATGGTACTAAGGCAAAGTGCAAGAGAGAATTGTGCAAGTGGGTCAGGGTGACAGGTCTAACCATAGGCGAAACAAGCTCCTTAGGTATGTCCTGTCCTTGATGTGCCCTGAACAATTGTGGGTGATGATAAAGGGCTAGGGGACTAGGGACGAAGCCAGTCGACCAAGGTCACTGGACGTTTCTAATTTCAGTCGATTGGAGAATGTCAAGCTTCGAAGGCTCAAGAAACGGATATTACAGTGATGATTGAGCCCTAGCCTCATTGTTAGAGAAGCAGTTGTTGAGATGGGGAGATACACTTGAGACATTGCAACCCTCCTTGCGTCACCGCGATGTTGGTACAATTGAGGTAACGACTGCTGTGAGCCAACTATAGAGCTTTACCCAGAAAGAGAGCGTAGCCCATGGATATGCTTTGGGCTATGCGATGTGGGCGGTCGGCAAGGGTGGTTTTTTCTTTCGGCAGCATGGCTTTGTTGCGGCTCTTTGTGGGGCCAATTGTCTTGCGTTGATCGGGCATTGAACACTTTTGCACAAGGACCTGTATTATCCTGCATCCACTTATCACTTCGTGAGAGTATATGCTCGCTTGTGTTAAGTGCATTGAACAAATACAATCATGATAAGACATAATTTTTCAGAATTCTACGATGTCTATTGGGATGCCTATTCCATTGTTGCTAAGGTCGCATACATTAACGAGAAGTAACGGGAATATGTACAAGTGGGGGTCTTGCCCCTTTACTCATCAAAAAACAAAATGTTCTGGCATCCTGACTTGTCGAGCTACTTGTACAACATAGGGATTTAGTCGCTAGGTACAAGGCGGGGTTAGTCCGGTTGGCTAGGCAACTGAGGCTGTGCTGGTGAGGGGCTCGTGTGAGGTTGGGAAGGGAAGATGTCGGCCGGGACGTGAATGGTGTAGTCTCGGGCTGCTACCGTTTCCAGAATGTCTTTAAACAATTCATTAAATTCTGCCCTATCCCTGGCCGCCTTGTCACTTCGTGAGCACCTGGTGCCCAAGCGTGCGTTAGGGGTTTGTGCAACTGGCGTTGCCACATTTTGTGTGCCTCCTAGAGCGTTTGCTCCCCTGGCCCACGGATTCTTCGGCCTTCGTCCAGGGCGGTGTCGCTTGGGGCCACGTTTCTTGGCGTACCTTTTAAGAGTGGGCACGTATCGCGCTGGCGGAGAGGCGTGTGCTGCATGTTCCCGTCGACTGCGAAGAGTGTTTTTGCAAGCTAGCTGCCCTTGGTTCTTCATGTTTTCCTTGCAGGGGGCTTGTAAGATGCGAATCAAGGATTAGGATTTGTCACATGATAAGACCATTCATATGTAAGGGATTATAGTGCAGATTATCAAGCGCATAGGACGAGAAGGGGGGGGGGGTGGGGCATGTAGTGCTTGTTGTAGAGAGATGGCCCCCGCGATGTATATTTAGCCTCCTGCCATTAGCAGATCTTGGTTCATGCCGAGTTACCTCGGCTGGCGGTCATGGATCTAGGCAGGGCTCCTCCCTAGAAGGATAGACCGGAAAGGGAAGAAGGTGTATAGAAAGGGACTATACCCTGTCTACACCATCAGAGTTATTGGTCAAGGCTTTCTATGGCGGTAATGTGGGTTGCATGCCCTTCACTTGGAGGTGGGGATAGTCACACGGCTTTTAAATGCATGATGAGAGGAGGACTCGAGAAGCTTAGCCTATGAGACCCAACTCTTCTCCCTGCGCTTGACTATCATTGCTTGTGTGTGTTGATATTGTTTATACACGGTGGCACAAAAAGCAGTGTTTATTTATATACATATTTATGAATCCATATCACTTCACGAGGATAAGAACCAAGTGTAGAACTCGGGGTTGTACCGGAGCGTGGCACACGCATTCAGTATTCGCGGCAGCTTACTTAATACTGATAGATATTTTGCCACGTCGAGTAGCATGGAACCTTGACCGAGTCTACTGGCAATATGTAATTCCTCCTCAGTGAGAACCTTATCAATTAAAGGGCCCTGTAGCTTAGTTCCAGCTAAGTCCGTACCTCGAATGTCAGTCAGCACTCGAAGGGAAGTCGGTGCCAAATAGGTTGGGTCTCTTTGAGATCGCCATTTGGCTAATCGCTCTTCTGAGACCGTCATGATCTGAGCCCCTATTTCGGCCATTACAACGCGGCTTTCGCACCAAGGCTGCTTAAATTGACTCTGGCCTGCTGACAATCGCTTTAGTTGCTCTATGTCTACGAGGTTCGGTCGGCAGAGCATTTCATTGAACGTGACGGTTAAGCGCAGTTCGTCAGCCTCTTCGTCAGGGATGAGTCGCATGCGTTCATGCAGGAGCCTGTCGTAGTGCCCGTTAAGATGTTCTTGTTCTTCCCATGTTAGAGGAAAGGTCAAGTAATCTCCGAGCTGCTCTTTGGGGATTGTGCCCATGTCTGCAAGGACGTAGATACGTGCGATCACTTTGAGCTTAGCATCCAACTCAGTTAAGCATTCTGTGACACTCCTATGTTCAACGAGGGCTTGCTCGGTTGCTATCTCATGCAAAGTTCTAAGAGTTTCCTTCGGCTTTAGCATGGCCGGGGGCTCAGGCCTAGATGAGCAAGATTGGTCAACGCTAGGGTCTCTTATGCTCTTGGGGTTCTCACGTTTCTCCTGAGGTTTTGCTGCAATTTTGTCATGGTTCTTCTTGAATGTGACTGGTATAGATTTGTCACCCTGTTGTGATGACGTTGTATCCACTCTTGATTGGTCAATGCAAGTTCTATTGTCAGTGGATAGAGTGTTGTAAGCAACTGTTGATGGCAACGGTTGCTTTGGTTTTTCAGAGTACACGGATGTGTCTGAGGGTTCACCGCTATTAGGAGAGGCATTAATGGGTTCATTGGTGGGTGGACTCGATGCTTTATTCATCGGCTCTCCGGTGCTCTTCGTCTCAATGTTCTCGGGGTCCATAACCACCTGCAATTGCTGTTGTTTTCGCTGTTTTCTCCTTTGTTTCCTGGTTCGTGAAGGTGCATCTCTCGTCGATTCAGGATTCTGGACTAGGCCACCCGGTGACGTGCTTGGTTGGGCCTTGGCATTCTCTCTCTCTAGTGTGTCCTTATGGGACATGGCCGTGGCTTGCTGAATAGCCTCGCTAGATTGTGAGGATACAACTGTCTCCATTTTGGAGAGTCTAGCTCTTCCCTTCTGTTCAACTCCTCTAGCCTAGGCTTTAGGCTCTTTGGAAGTGCTGGAGTTGTCAATGAGGTTGGTTGTGACACCCCCTCCATAGGTAAACCACTAAGGACATGTTTCGCAAGGGGTGTTGTCACGGCCAAAGATTGTGACTGCTGTGGTCCCTGATTGGCTAGTTCAGTGGATTGGCTACCATTGGTAGACTGCGGTGTCAAGTCCTTAGGCAGATCAGAAGTGGTCGTGCCTTTTGTTGTCCTCAGAGCATTCACTTGCGTAGATCGAGTATCCGTTGATCTAGCCACAGTGGATTGCATAGGCACATCCTTAGGTTGAGAGCTAAGGGTGGTGTCGTGTCCTGTCTCTTGGACATTTGGAAGCTTTGATGTAGGTTGAGATTGGGATTGAGTAGCCGCGCTTGACGAGTGTTGTGCTTCCTGTGTCCGTTTAGGGGAAGAGGGTGTAGGAGACTTGGGACTCCTAAGTGGCTTTGATACTGGCTTGGAGATTTGCTCATGGCTGTTAGATGATTTTGCTATTTGCTTTGTTGAGCATTTAACCTTGCCATGAGCAATGTTGTGCCTATGATGCCTGCTATCCTCTTGGGGAATCAAAGGCTCCTTGGGCACTAGTGGCTTTTGCATATCCTCAACAATTACATCTGATGTCTGCTTGTCAAGCACACTAGGCTGAGGATCTACCCTCCGATTGGTTTCGTTTGGTTTCTTGGTTTCGACTATGAGGGGCTTGGTCACTCCCCTATTGTTGACTCGAGACTTGGTTTTCCGTTTAGATCTCCTCTTACGCTTCTTTGCTCTTGATACGATCTGGCCTTCAGTCGACCAGGGAGGTTTAACAGGGGGTTTTGGTACCCAAATCCATCGGTTGCCTTCATAATACCCTTGAGCACGTAACAACGCTTCGGATATCCATCGCGGCGTTATGCTGACTCTCCATCGATGCCTTCGTCTATAAGGCTTGGCCTTCCTTTGGGGTCTTCTACGATATTCGTAAGTCCCAAGGCCATCCTTGGCATTGTCTCTTGACCTTCTTATTTCCGGCATGGCCTCACTCATTGGTTCTCGTTGTTCGACCTGTGCTTGTATTGACTCTTCCAACAAGTCCTTGCTCTCATCTGCAGGCTTGATTGTTATGTCGGCACCTTGCTTGCCTTTCCCTCGAGGTTTGATGAGGTCACCCTTGCTAAAGGTCGTGACTATCCTCACACCCGGTAGTGTCAAGTGTATCCTCTGTGCTACATAGTCGGCCTCACATTTGGTCGCCCTTTTGAAGGGTCTTCCAAGGAGGGTTTCTTTCTCGCAGCTAGCACTATTTGAAGGAACATGAAATAGGATAGGCAAGCTTTCAGTTTCAATAGTTGCCAGGATTTTGCACTTCCCCATGAGTGCTTGTGGGTGTTCCCCATAAGGGCTAAGAGTTGCACTAGTCGGTGTGAGCTCCCGTTGGCCCAGTAGGGTCCATGATTCATAGGTCAAGATATTGAAATCTGCTTCTTCATCAATCAGAGCATCGATAGTATGCTCTCTTTTCGCGGTGAGTTTGACCCTAAGATAAGCAGGTGGCACTATGTCCTCATCTTCCGGGTCTTGGCTTGTAAATTTAAGCCTTCTGACAGATGCCCTTGAGTCCTCACTCGCATGTCCAGACGTGGATTCTCCACCACAGTCTTGGGTTGTCTGTGCAATGTTGCTCAAGATACATCTCTCGTCCAGAGTGTCATGTCTAGTCATCTCGGCATTTGTAGCTTGTTGATGTTGCATTCCGCTCTGACTAGACATGGTACGAACACAATGTCTTTGTGTTCTCGTGGTGTGGCCTTTTTGCCCTTGATGGCTAGATTGGCCCATTGAGGTTCTAGGGTCTCTGTTTGTCTCTATTCGGGCACGGGCTTTTGGTTGCTCTTTTGCAAGGGAGAATCCTTGCTCGTGTAGAGCCCTTGCTATACTAGGGTCCAATTTGGAGGACCTGTCATGGCGCGCGTTTTCTCTCCAACCTACTCGGGGGAGGTGTGGAGGGGGCAGAGCCCCTCTGTGGGGGTCCGGGGGGGGCAGTCCCCCTCGGCCCGCAGGGCCGTTACGGTAAAAGCCATGCACAATTTGGAGGACCGTTTATAGCCAAATTTTGAACTACGTGCTCTAAGTTTCAGCCTAGTGATGGACCTTTGATGTGCCTTTGGCTCTACGTAGCCTTTGGGGTCAATTTCGAGGTTTAGATATATCAAAATCTGTGTTCTAGATACCTGTCCGATTTTGACAGTTTTCTGTCCGATTCTCAGACGTCCGATTTTCAGGAGTCCGATTATCGAAATCGGATGTCCGATTTTGGGTTGGTCCGATTTTGGTCACGTTCGATTTCTGGAATCAAAGTTCGATTTTGACAGGTGTCCGATTGCGACTGGTTCGATTCTGGATGGTCTGATTCTAGGTGGTCCGATTCCGAGTGTCCGAGTGCTCCGATCGGACGGGTTGGTCCGAGCGTCCGATTATGGACTGGTCCGAGTGGTCCGAGTCCGAGTGTTCGAGTATGGACTGGTCCAATTCTGGGACTCGGATGGCCTGGTCCGACTACGCAACCGACGACCCGCGAGTTGCACGCGATACCTCTAGACTGACGTCTACTACACTGAATCGTCCACCGCCTTCCAGATAGGTGCAAGACACTACAAGGGAATGCCAGACATGCCTGGAACCACTGTGGTGCTCGAATCAAACGGCATTCCAAGGATCTGTGCCCCTATTTCCCTGTTTTAGCCTGTTATACAGCAACAGAGAACCCTACTGTTTGTTTCTTTTTCTTTGTTTTTTCCTATCCTAAATGTATTCAAATCACAAAGTAAATACCTACACTACTCCATCTCACAACATAAATCTCAAAAAATCAAAAAACCTACTTGCCAAGGAGATCGAATACCATCTCCAACCCCCTTGCTTTCTACCTATCTACCTCAAGTACTGGTACGGGGAAAACCCTACTCCAATGCTTGATTCGAAGCGCGCAAGCGCTCAAGGCTTGAATCCGTTGGTCCAGGCAACGGAACCAAAATGTGGGAGCTTTTGCTCAACCGCCAAGATCCACGGACCGCTTATTGTTTCAAGCGTTCCAAGCCGAGCACTAATGGCTATCTCTCACATAGTCGACGCGCCATCCATATCTACGGGTGTAGTGAGCTTACCTCCATGCCGTTCGAGTTACCTCCTCTCCCGCGCACTCCGGTAGCTCCACGATCCAAGTGCAAGCTTCAAGCAAGCTCCATCCTCAAACTCCACGCTCCAAGCTCCATTGCCGCGAGCAAGAGAAGAGAAGAGAAGAGAAGAAGAGAGGAGAAGATGGAGAGCTTCTCCTCCTCGGTCCCTCACCCTCACACACTCACTCCCTCACACTCTCACACTCCCTCTCTCAAGCACAAGCTCAAGCAAGCAAGAAGAAGGAGAAGAAGAAGAAGAGGAGAGTCACTTTTGGCCACACACAAGAATGAGCTTCTCATTCACTTTTCAACTTTATATACAAAACCCTAAATCCCTTTTGGGCGGTCATCCCCTTTTTCCCTTTTTTACATGGCTGGCCGTAGCCTAGGCCCTTTTTCCCATTGTTCTTCTATTTTCCTAGCTTCCTTTCCACTGCCCATCTACATTTACAAATTGCACGGGTGAGAGCCCGGCGCTCCTTGAATTAAACCATGATGCGCTTGCACTCTTTTACAAAAGTTTTGACTTGCGCCTTTCCTTGTGCGCCTTTCTCCCTTATTTAGGACTCTTCTCCTTGTGCGTCTTTGTCTTCTGTTTCTCTTTGCCTTGGCCTTTGTCTTTGTCTTCTGCTTTAGCTTTTCCAGATTTTCCACCTTCGTTTGTTCGAGGGTTGTGCGTCTTTGTCTTCCGTTTCTCTTTGCCTTGGCCTTTGTCTTTGTCTTCTGCTTTAGCTTTTCCAGATTTTCCACCTTCGTTCGTTCGAGGGTTAACAGTCATGATCTGATCGATGGGAGCCACTGTCCAAGAAGAATCGATTAATTTGCTAATACCAAGCCTTAGGAGCTTGCTTCAGACCATAAAGAGCCTTTTGCAACTTGTAAACATGGTCCTTCCTCTCTTGCACCAAAAAATTATGTGGTTGTGAGACATAAATCTCCTTCTTCAAGATGCCATTAAGAAAGGTTAACTTCACGTCCATCTAATAAACTGGCCAATGGTAATAAGTGGCTAAAGCCAAGATAGCTCGAATAGTGGACATTTGAACTATTGGTATGAAAGTCTCAAAGTGATCCAAACCTGCCTGCTAAGAGAATCCCTTGGCAACAAGGCTTGCATTATGCTTGTCCAAGGTCCCATTTGCAAGATACTTGGTCTTATAGACCCACTTCGCACCAATCACCTCTTGCTTCTTCAACGAGAAACCAACTGCCAAGTCTAGTTCCGCTTGATAGAATTGAGCTCAATCTACATAGCACTGCGCCAAACATCTTGTACAAGAGCCTCATCAAGTGTAGTAGGCTCATGGTCTTGAAGAATTTGTGACATAAGGGCATAATTTACACAGAGGGAACTATCTCACCGAGCTTGAAGCCTAGCTGATCTACGTGGGCCAAGAGACGTCTCAGGGAGCAGAGTAATGCCTGAATCTTGCATGAGTCTTTGATTTCATCAAGGAATGGTGATAGGTTAAGCTTGTTGAGAAGGAGATTGAGAGGCCTCTAGTACTTGTAAAGACTTGTCTAGGGTAAAAACTCCCCCTCACGGAGTGAAGGTGGATTGTTCTCATCCGATGAAGAAGGCTCCCCCTCTAACGGCTCAACCCTTTTAGAAGAAATCTAAGGAGATGGTGAAGGGGTAGAAATACTCGATGATGTAGTAAACGAAGGAGCCGTCAAGAGTGGAAGGGAAGAAGGTGAGAGAGAAGGTGAAGGAGGGGGAGGAGTCATAGATGAAGAAGGGGTGCCAAGAGGTAACTTGGAAGGAAGGGGAGGGGTTGATGGGGAGGTCAAGAACCACCTAGAACAGAAGAACCATCAATTGGATCTTGGAGGCCGTAACCTTGTCAAAGATCCCATCCTTGCTCACCTTGATCTTTCAAGTCTTCATATCATAGAGCCGATAGTCCTTCGTGGTCATATTGTAACCAATGAAAATAAGCTTCTTAGACTTAGGGTCAAGTTTGCTACCTCTTTTCTGGTTTTTTGTTTTTTATGTTTAGAGTATTTCTTCACATGGTATCAGAGTTAGGTACTCTATGAGAAACCTTGGCCTTTGATCGGAAACCTCATCCACGAAAGCAGGAACAACAGAAGGTTTAGATGACTTCGAACACATTTATAGGATTGCTCCAGTCTCCGCAGCCAAACATGGGTAGAAACGATCAGGAGTGGGCCTCTTAGCTTGCTATTACTTGATTTAACATGGGCAGAGAACCATCGGACTATCAAAGTCCATAGATCATATTAAATTTTTATCGTTGAGTATAATCTCATCCTTATGCATAGGACTCAGGAGGAGGTTGTGAAGGTAAGTCTAAGTTTTCTCCTTTAGATTCGGTGCGCAGAACTAATGATCTTGCAAGACCTTCGAAATCTCCATTGTGGATTGGTCATCTGCTAGTGGAACTTAACTCGGATTACAGATCACTTTCATAGTACTTCTTTTCTCCAATGTTAGGTACGAATCCTATTATTTCAAATTCTATGCCAAGTGATTTTGTATTTTCTATTGGATAGGGGGATGCTTATGAAGAAGAGACTCTTTAAAACAAACTTTGGTTTATGAGTAATGAGGAAGACATGCATTTCTTTATGAACTCAAAACCAGGTAAGAAGCTAAAAAAGAACTTATAAGCATTCCATTTCTTTCTTTTTCTTCAAATGATTTTATTTCTCATGATCAATATAAAGTAGGTGCATCTTCATCTAATGCATTTAATGGACAAAAGGAACCAACCATGTTTCCCACAACAACATCCATTACAAATCTGTTTGGACTCCCACCCATCCCTTTCTCATTTTCTGTTGTATCTTTCTTTTTGCTTCCATTAAGTGCACCGCATTATCCACTACACACCACATGCAAGGGTTCTGCACATTTATACGCAGCCTTTAGCATCTCTACATATCCTTTTTTGGGTGGTGTATTTGTGATGGAGGCTCGACCTCCTCTACACACACTTTTGGACTATTTCTTTGGAAGTGCATCCCAGACGTATTTGAGTGTGGATCATTTGGTATTGCAATTTGCCTCTATGGCATTACCCAGTTGACCATCTAGTCATTTTGTTATGCCCTAGCCGATTTTTGGATAAGGCTATCATATCCCAGTGCCTTTACCTACACCTATGTTATCATATGGATCTATGTCTGGTTCGGTACCTTTGTAGCAATCGGCACTTGTTGGACATCAATAGCCTATTTTTGCCTATCCCTTCTACTTCTTATCCACCACCACCATCTTATCCTCCATCTTATCCCATCTATCCATCTTCATAGATACCTGATGGATCTAGCTCTTCAACTGTTAAGTATGCATTTAATGAGAAGACTTGTTTCAACGGGTCAAATTACATCACTTGGTCAAATTTGATGAGACATGTCTTAGACTCTCAAAACCTATGAGATTTAGTGGATTGGTTAAAATCCCAACTTGACCCCATACTTGTTCCATACGAGGTCGTATGCTCATGGAAAGCTCATAATGTCTGTGAGCTCATATAGGACTTATTGCTTGAATTTCACTCTTAGCTTCAGTATTTCGACTTAATAAGCATTGGGTACATTTGATTGATCACTATGTGGCTCGAGATAGGACCTGTCGCATCCATTTAGATCAGGAGCTTCAAAATTTCAAAATCACAAACAAGGATGAGTTGAAAGTCAAGTTGGCTTAGTATTAGTATCTTCTTGTTGAGTTCTCAACCACTAGGGCTCTTTAAGTCCTTTGACAATCAAGTTACCTTGTTTCTTAACAAGTTGGTAAGAAAATATTTTCATTTTGTGCAGCAGGTGATTTCACAGCCTCAGATGTCCACATTTTATGAGTTTGATTGTCAGTTGTTGTGTTACACATGGTTGTTTGATCGATTTCATAACATGTCCCCGATAGAGGGGGCTCTTGTTGCATCTTCTCAAAGGAGGCAACAAGGCAAGGGCAAACAAAACTCAAATGAGGCACACAACCAAAATCCAAGAATTAGACTTGTGCACCCTAGTTGGGTAATCCCCGACAATAGAAGTAGGGTGGTGGCAATCCTTTACAGGACTAGTGGCAAGGTCAAACCCACACTACCATCGGTCAGTCATCACAATTGACGAACTACTTAACTCTGGAGAGTTTGTTTGACTAGTTTCCAAGGGTCCACATCGTTCCCTTAGAGACATTGGATGCGAATCTCGTTTACATCTGCGAGTTGCTTCCTGATGAGGTGCTTGCAGAGGCCCACTCGTCACACCCGAGCACGTTAGCACCTGTTAGGCCCATGGATAGTGGAGCTACCCATCACTTGACTCTTAGAGTGGACATCTTCACTTCTCGAACTCGTGCAGTCGAGAGTGTTTGTGTAGAAAACAACTCAGTCAAGATTCTAGTCCAGGGTTGTGTTAGTTTTTTCATTGGCCTAGGTCCAGATCTCGCTTCACTAGATGATGTCTATCATGTCCTTTAGCTTGGGGTAAACTTGTTTGTTTAGTAGCTTTGCCAATTGGGGCGAGTAATTTTCTTCACCGCGACCATGTCTATCATGTTCTAGACTCTCAGATAGGTTTAGTGATTGCTCAAGGGGAGGCATAGCCTAATGGCCTTTACCACATGACATACTTTCTTATTGAGCTGATTGTTGATGATTCGGAGTTTCATTGCTTCTAAGCTTTGGCCACCACATGGGAGCCCACGGACTATGAGTGTCTTTGGCATTTTCACTTACGATATCTTGGCTACGACTATTTATTTTCTTTATCATGACCAGAGTCGAGGTCTTAGACTCTCAACTCGGTTTAGTGATTGCTCAAGGCAAGACACAATCTAATGGTGTTTATCACATGACACACTTTTTTACTGTGTCGATTGTTGACGATTTAGAGTTCCATCGTTTTTAAGCTTTGGCCACTACATGGGAGCCCACAGACTGTGAGTATCTTTGGCATTTTCGCTTAGGACATCTTGGCTATGACTCTCTTTATGAGTTGTTGCGTTAGGGGATAGTTGAAAACCTTTCACACCTAAAACTATCTCGAGAGGTTTGTAAAGCATGCCAGATAGGTAAACAACATCGTACATCCTTTCTTTAGCAGTCTGTTACGTGTGTTGTTGAATCCGGTAAATAAGCTCATTCACGTAGATCTTTGCGGTCCCACATCCATTGCGGCCTTGAATGGTCTGTTGTACTTCTTTTTGATAGTAGATGATTTCTGTAGATATATGTGGGTGTACTTTCTAAAGCACAAGTTCGATCCCTTCACTTACTTTAGTGCTTGGTACTGCTGGTCCATAACCAAACTAGTCATCGTGTGAGCATTATGAGGAGTGATTTTGGTGGCAAGTTTACTTTTCACGAGTTCTCTGAATTTCTATAGGAGCAAGGCATTAAGGTCTACTCTGCTCGCTCCTTAGGCTTCATATGCATTGTTTACAGCTGATTACATTGCCCATTTTGAACTAGACAGTTGGTAGGAGGCTCTCCAAGACCCTCTATGGCGTGAGACAATGGAGAAGGAATTGGATAGTGTTGATCGAAATGGGACTTGGACATTGGTGGATTGTTCTTCTGACAAGTCGATCATTAAGACGACGTGGATTTTTAGGACCAAGCTAAAGATTGATGGTACTTCAGACAAATACAAGGCACGCCTTGTAGTGCAAGGTTTCAAGCAATAGCACGGCATTGACTATGAGGAAACCTTTGCACCTATTGCTCGGTTGATATCATTTTGTTTGTTGTTTGGACTCGCTGCTTACCAGGATTGGCCGATCTATTAGATAGACGTCAAAAGTGTCTTTTTGAACGGTTATTTGAAGGAGGAAGTCTATGTGGAGTAGCCTCTCGACTTTTCTTCCATTGACTGGATTAAGAGGAAGAGTGAGCTCATGAGGTAACAGACATCAAGACCAAATGTCACACAAGTGAATTAGGTTGCAAGATGGAAGCTTGGACTCATAAACACATTCTTGTGTGCTGACAATGACACAGACACTTTGCTGGAAGTACAAAAGTACTATGACATTGTATTCAAAATGAGAGCAAGTGCAATGCTTTTTAGGAAAAAACTAGGCTGCACTTTCCACCACTATGCATATGGGATTCTGTATCCTAATCCCACACTACTCTATATGTTGTCTTATTTTTTGGAGATAGAGATTGTTAAATTTGAGGGAAGTATCTTTTTATCACAATAGAAGTACGCTCTACAGTTG
This sequence comes from Lygodium microphyllum, assembly GCF_053477565.2. Lineage (NCBI taxonomy): Eukaryota > Viridiplantae > Streptophyta > Polypodiopsida > Schizaeales > Lygodiaceae > Lygodium > Lygodium microphyllum. Next base: position 111,138,439 of record NC_141148.1, read on the forward strand.
GCGGATCAATATTGCACTGATAAGACATAGCAACTGGCCATGCTTCTAGATCCCACTATCCATTTGTATAAGGATGTCTCAGTTCAGCCTTTTATGCTCATACCCATCGTTCTGTTGTAGGAAAATTACTCTGGTTGATTTATATTAGGCGAGATCTTTTATATTTAGTTAGTTTACTTAGTCAGTATTTCAATGCACCTAGAATGTTTCGTTGGATTGCTTGTCTTCGTGCACTAAGATATTTAAGGTGTACCTATAATTATGGACTAACTTATGGTTATGGTTTATGCTTACAGGAGTATACTAATTTTGATTGGGTGGGAGATCTTGACACTTTGTGTTTCCATGGAGGCTATCTCAATACCTCTGGTATGAAACTTATCTCTTGGACTAGCTGTAAGTAAGAGATGGTGGTGGCTTCTACGGCTGAGACAGAGTATCAGACTCTCTTCGATGATTTTGAGAAATTTATTGGCCACACTATAGTTTTCTTGTGAGTCGCCTACCATTGTCTATTGTGACAACTAGAGTGCCATTGCCCTTGTGAACAATCCTATCATCACACTTTGGACACGGCGGTTCACTACCACTTACCAAACAATAGATTGAGCTAGGCATCATTCGTCTAGAGTTTGTGCTGTGCAGTGACAACTTTGCAAATATTTTGATTAAGGCGGTAGTATCTTCTACCATGGATCGCGACTTGGGTATACTCTTTTTTACTTTTTGAGATTGACGGGAGATAGTGCTTTTCTTTTGTTTCTCCTTTTAATTTGAGAGGGGATGGTTTTATTCTATTGATAGTGATAGTGATGATGTTTATAGTTTTTTACTTTTAGATATTTATTTTTTATGTATTGCACATTTTGGACATTTGTAACTTCATTCTCACTGTCAGGATGACATGATTGTAAAAGGGTGCTTGGGCAAGTGAATAATTTTCTTGCGAGGGCACTGTCTAAGTGGCATCGTTGCATCGCATTCTGCATGAGCATGAAAACTTGTATCTTTCTTTGCATTATTCCATATATTGATATTCTATTCATGTAAATATACATTTATGCGCATTTATTTTTTTCAGTCACCCTTGGAGTGATCGACTCCGGATCCACCATACTTGCAGCATTGCACATGGTAGTCTCCAAAGGTAAGATTTCCCTATGCTTGCATATTGGCTTTGCTTGTCTTGCTTCCTTACTCGTCTTGCCTTTCTCTCCACATATTCTCCATATGATTAGCACATACACACATGCTTAAGTATTTCTAGACACTTATCCTAGTAGTGTGGAATTATTTTGCTTGTTTTGTGAAGGTAGTGGAGCTATCTATCATTATTTTCTCGTATTTCACGACATAATGACTCCATGGATAAAAATTGATTTGAAACCATCACTTAATGCTAAATCTTTTTGAACAAATTATACCAAAAGCCCTTTTAAACAAAGTCTATTATTGATTCCATCCATCTTTGTAGAACTTAGTGGGCTCTTGGATAGCCAATGTGGATCCTTGGTTTGATGCCCTGGTCTTTGGGACGATGACTTGGGTTGCCTTGGTAAGATAACAATTGTCTATGTAGTCTTGGTAGGTCACTGGGCAACTGACGTATACCCTTTGCTCGCTGACTTGCTGCTTTGGGGTGGGATGCCTTGGGGTAAGAAAACATATATATCAAGGGCTTATTCTACATGGCTGAATTTTGGGCTTGAGAGGGGGTATTGAGCTAAAAATGTGTTAGTTTGATCTAAATAGTTCCAAAATATAATTTATTATGAAGAAACCTTATTATTTTAAAAAGAAACACGATCCTAGGGAGTTACTGTGTCCCACATGCAAAACTCTAATTTGGGTGCTCGAAACTTTTTACAAATAGACATGCAGTTCAAAACTGTTACATAATCTCGTTTTTACAAGTTTTAGGGGTTATATCTCTGTTGTCTACACCCTGTTCACGGAGGACATCGTGGCTAGAGCTTTTCCCAGCCATCTGCTACCTTTCACCACCTTTTTACAATTGTCAATTGGTACCTTGGAGTTGTCACTTGTGGTTTGCTTGCTATGCTTGATGCTGATGTCAGCATCTAGTGCTGTCACTAGTAGTTTGGAGCTGTCGTCTTGATCTTCTCTCTGCTCCATAGGCCGTGTTTGCATCTAACTACTGTTGTCAATTTTTTCTCTCTTCTTAGGTACGTGCGTTTTTAGTCTTTCTCTCTCTTGCACTGCTGTTTGCATCAGATCGAGCCTTCTTTGACTGCGTTTATTGGTGTTCGACGCTCGGAGGTTGCCTTTGTTGCAATCCGAGACCCGTTCGGAGTACGATACACTCTACCGCTCATAACCTCTGCCTCGATCTAGTATACGGGAGTTGGAGGTTTAATATTCACTGTATGGCGTATTTGTTGCATGAGCATTGCACACTCATTATTCATTTACTTTATTATTCATTGTGTTTATTGTCTCTGAGTTACCCTAAACCTAACCCTAATTGTGTTCTGTGTTTATCAGTATGTGCTTTGTTGTATGATTGGTTTTGTGTTTTTTGTGTTTAGAGCATCTCTTCACATCCCTCCTTTTGAATCTACAATAAAAGCCTTTGTGGAGTGTATCCATGGTACCTATATCTTTGAGCCGCTTGTCATGCTCCAAGACTAGCAGGGCAAGATTCTCCCAAAGAAGTGTAACACGGGTTCTCAAAGTAAGAAGATTGATGTAGAATACATCAAACTTTGGAGATGGTAGATTAGTCTATAGAATCACAACGATATTGTTGAAAGATATAGTTTGTTCGAGAGAGGAAAGCTCATCTCTCATGTCCTCCAATTTGTTGACGTGGTCCTTTATGGAAGGAGAAACATTGACATTGAGCATCCAAAGTTTCTTCTTAAGGGATATGCGGTTAGCAAACGTCTTCTGATGGTAGAGAGACATAAGCTTCTTCTAAACCTTCGTAGTAGTCTTCAATCTGCGAACATGCACAAGGATAGAATCATGCAAGCTTATAAATAGAAATGATCTAACTCAAAAACTGATTTGATTACGCAAGGCAATAGGATCCATTGTTGATTTGACAATGGGATTGTCCATGGAATAGAAAAGAAACTCCCTGTTGGGAATAAAGGCCTTGTGCCTTTAAATGTGCTCGGGTGTGAACACACCCTTAGCACTTGTTCTTACACATATATATCTATCTAAAAACCGAAAGGTACACACTTGTCATTGTACCTACAAACGTGCTCACTCTTTGCGATTGCTCTCTCTCACTCTCTCTTTCTCTCCGTGCGCAACGAACACCTGCTGTCTGGATCTTCGTGCCTAACCCATCAGTATACTCCCAAAGGTCGAAGGTGTCGAGGATACACTCTGCCTTACATGACCACAAAGAATAATTGGAACCATCCAAGTGTTCCTCTTTGGGCAAGGAAGGAAAGGAAGCTCGGGCACCTATACAGAGATTGCTATCAGAGGCTTCTTAAGACCATGATGTTGAGTCTTGTGAAAAACATGAAGGGAGGGAATAAGAGAAGGCTCCCATATATACGGGTTTAGTGACCGTCGTTCTAAAACTTTGTGCGGGCTAGCATGATAATCTCTTGGTCTCTTAGAGGAATGATGAGAAATCTCATTCTCTGAGCCATCAAATTGAAAAATGGTGATGATACATCTTCAATAACCTTCAAACACCCATTAAAAACATGTTTTTTGGTTGTTGACAGCCTTAAAATAGGAGGAATGAGCTACAGGATCACAAAAGAGTTGATGTAGAGGGTCTACATGGGGGAGATGTATTGTCGCCTTCACAAATATTGTTGCATTTGTTGAGGAGGGCTGTCACCTGGCCAAGAGACACTTGCATTTGTAGCAGAGGAAGGTCGCTTGACTGGGAAAGTCTATCGTCTCCAGTTGGAGATTGTGTTTGCCGCAAAATGATGATGTAACCTGGCACCTGATACTAGGAGTATTGCTGCCTCTAAGCAGAAGGCTGTGTTTGCAGCAAAACACTGATGTGGAAGGGTCGCCTAGTATTCTAGGGTGGCCTCCGTGATGATAATTAACTCCGTGTTCTCTCTTAGGCGATGATACCATGTGAGTACGCAATGGAAGGAGGAAGACAAACACATAGAGGAGACAAGAAGAAGAAGAAGGAAGAAATAAATTTGCATTGACTGAAATAAATGCTGAATATAGACAGAAGGATTGATCAGTCCTTGCATGCAGGTCAAGTTGTCAATGAGGGCACTAGATCAGGCTGGAAATGATAATGGCAACAACGACACTAGAGACAGAGGAGAATGCCCAAAGTTAGAGGAGCAACCTACAAAAGATGATGGCCAAAGTGAAGAGTGGTTGACCACCAAATCTGGTTGATCTACTAAAAGGGCCCTAAATCTGGCTAACTTGCTGGAAATAACCTGGGGGCTGCAATAAATGTAGTCTGATTGCATAGAAAAATCCCAAAAATAATGAGGTGGCATCTTGGACAATTTGAAAGCAGACAGACAATGGTAAGAGGTGTAAACTGATTGTCAAACATAGGAAAGGGCCTAGAACAAGAGAAATGCATACTAGAATGCTAGAGCTCCCATGTCACCGCTAGACTCTGATAGGAGTTCACAACCAGGAGATGGTAGATTGACAACACTAAAAGTGGCAGGCTAACAAATCTAACTAAAAGTTTGGGTGTTTGGTTACGGGACACTATCTTTGGAGCATTTTGAGTTTTGGGGATGTCTAAAATGAGCAAATCGAAGGTTTAAATTGTAATGCATCTTTTTGAGCTTAAGACCCCATCTCAGGTCTAAAATGGGAACCTAGATCTCAACATACGTAAACATGGCCGTGTTTGATCAGTGCAAAACTGATTCACTTTGAAGGGCATATTTTTGCTAGGATACATAGATTCCATCCTCATGACAGATAATCTCTATATCCAAAATGTATGATAACTTACCAAGGTCAATCATTTCACATGTGGAGCAGAGTGGGCCTTATATATTCGCTATAGTGGCAGAATGAGAGCCAATGATTAACAAATCATCAATATAAATAAGCCTACAATTAACCTCCTTTGATGCATAAAATTGGGCTAGAAGGGGTTGAATAATAGCCATGTGATCAAAGGAATTCATCCATTCTATGGAACCATGAATTGGTGCTTGCTTTAGCACGTAAAGGGATTTCCATAAACAAAAGATGACATCTTTGTGGTCTTGAAGAGAGAATTTAGGAGGTTGGTTAGATAGACTTCCTCTTCCAGATAATCATCCAAAAAGGTACTTTTAATATCCATCGGATATAGATAGAATGATGTCAATTGTGTGGTGGGCACAAAGCCCCGTTCCTGGTAACTATGGCAAAAGATCCATTTTGTCTCAATGATCTTCTTGTTGCTCAGATGATCCATCAAGGTCTAGGTTCAGTTTTGGTCATCATTTTTTGTCAATGCTCTCAAGCTTCTTTTCCATAGTCTCTTACCATTGGGGATGCTTTAGAGTCTCCAGCAAGTTGTTTGGCTCTCAGAGTGAGCTATGTAATGTGTTGTGAAAACACATGCAAATGAAGTAATTTGAACTTTGCACCATCCGATCAGATCTTCTCGGTTCCTTTAGGGTGGAATCTAGTGGAAGGATCCCTGAGTTTGTCATTGTTGTCCTAAAAGTATCCCAACTTTCAGGCAAGGTGCATAGCAAAAATGTTGCCTTGAACTCCTCATCAATGTGAAATTCCAAGGCAATTAGTTGGCTGAAGATAGAGTTAAACTCTTTTAAATATATAGGCATAGCTGTACCTTTCTTCATACAAAGGTCCATCAAATGTTTCGCCCAAATATTACACAAATGGCCAAGGTACAAAGCAAGTATCAACCAGCAATGAAAATTCAAGTAATTGCAGAAATTTCAGATCTGATTAATTTTCACAGGTATAAAATGTGTGTTACAGCACACCACAAGCAATTGCAGCTGTATCATGGGCTAATATACCAATTACATGAGAAAGCTTCAAATTTTAGCTGCAATTTCTGCTCCAAATGCATCCACAGGCACCAATTTGACTCTCATGGTGAAAAGCCCTAAAATTACTCTGCCCAAACTGCTCAAATGACATCAAACATAACTTCCGAATGGTACTGTACAGCATGAATAGCATGCTGAAAATGGCTTACAGCAGCCAATAAATGCTGAAAATAATATACCTCTAGATGTAGACCCAATTCCTGAAAATGTTGATCATTGGGTACGTAGGTTTACATGTGTAGGAAGGCAATCACATAGGTTTGACCCCTCCTTGCGTTATGTGATACTTACAGATGAGGGTGAGCCTCTTATATACAAAGAGGCCAAGTCATGTGAATTCAGTAGTAAGTGGGAGCTAGCTATGCAGGAAGAGATCAAATCTCGATATACAAATGATACTTGGGATCTTGTGTCATTATCCAAGGGAAGGAAGCCTCTTCCGAACAAATGGGTGTACAAAGTAAAGATAGTTGATGGAAAACCCAAGTACAGGGCAAGATTGGTTGCCAAAGGGTATGCATAGAAGGAAGGGATTGACTTCCAAGAGGTCTTCACACCTGTTGTGAAGATGACCACTCTACGTGTGCTTTTTTCTCTCATTGTTGTATTGGACTTTGAGCTGTATCAAATGAATGTAAAAACAGCTTTCTTGTATGGTGACATTGATGAGGAAATCTATATGAAACAACTCGAGGGATTTGTAGTTCTTGGAAGAGAGTAGATGGTTTGTAAACTAAAACATAGCTTGTTTGGGCTGAAGGAAGCACTGTGGCAGTGGTACAAAAAATTTGACACTTTTATGCTATCTCATGAGTTAACACGTAGCCATGCAGATCATTGCTTGTACATGAAAAAGGATACATATGGCAGCTCCATCATACTTGTTTTGTATGTGGATGATATGTTGCTAGTTGTGAAAAGAAAGACTAGCTTGGATACTCTCAAAAATCAGCTAAAATGAGCTTTCTTGTTGAAAGATTCGGGAAATGTAGAGCATATTTTGGGCATGAGGAATCGTAGAGATAGAATGCAGAAATTGTTGTTTTTATCTCAAGAAAAGTACATTGAAAAGGTATTGGACAGATTTAACATGGCATAAGCTAAGCCTTTTAGGGTACCCTTACCTCTTTGGTGTTGGGAATAAAGGGCTATCGTGCCTTTTATATGTACACGGGTGTGAATACACCCTTAGCACATTGTACTTTCGTACATATATCTATCTAAAAACCTAAAGAGGTATATTCGTCATTGTACCAAAAACGTGCTCACTCTCTACTCTACTCTCTCGCACTCTCTTCGTCTCTCTCACTGCGCGTAACGATTGTTTGCCTCGATCTCTGTGCCTAACCGGTCTCTACAAATTGTTATCAGAGTTGCGGTTGAGTCGTTCGTGCCTCTTGGAGTTCGAACAGGACAGACGAGCAAGTCGTGAGTTGCAGGTATCGTGGGTAGTCAAAGGCGAGTAGGGGAGTCAACGGATAGGTCACGACAGGCAGCATTTGACATGAGCAGCAGTCGCCAAGCCTCGCAGCAGTCGCCAGGCCACGCAATAGTTGACGAGCAGTAGCATGCGTGATAGGCAGCAGCGGGGCTCACAGAGGGGGCCAGCAGGCAGCACACGCAACGTCTGCAAGAGACGCCTGCAGGGAGCTGCGGCCAGCCCGTGACGGACAGGCGACGTGCATCAAATGGCAGCCGGCGGGGTTCCAGGTTCACTGCGACTATTGGAGTGTCAACGGACCCATCAAAATTTGCTGAAAAATTCAAAATTTTTGAAAATTCTTTTACCCATTGACGGGGTTTCGCACGCGCAAGCACAAAATCTCAGATCTGTTCAAATTTGGCCCAGAAATTTGGGGCTTCTCTAGACTTAGTATTGTTCGTGAAAAATTGAGGCATCTACGTCAGAATTGCAGACATCGTGCACATTTGAATTGGGGATTTCGCCAAAATTGTTGAAATTTTACTCATCTGAGTGAAATTTCTCAACATTGGACCCACAAAATTTGGGGCTTTTCTCAGATTTGAGGAATGTGATGCAGGACAAACATATATGTCTCAGAAATTGCAGGAATTTTGTGACATTTTGTCCCCGACATTTGGGGCTTTTCATGTATATGTGCAAATTGGGTTGAAATTTACCCAATTTCTCGATATTGATGCACACTGGACCCTGTGCAATTTGGGCAAAATTTGTGCTGCATTTGGTCATTTTATGTACGTGCAGGTTGAATTCCGCACAATGTGGACATCAACACTTGGTAAAATTTGGGGGTTTTGCTGAAATTGCTTTATTTTGGCAAAATTTGATAGTCCTATGCATGATAGAGAAAATGCAAATGTGTATTTGATGCTTTGAGCACAAAAAATTGGGGCTTTTTTGACCATTTGTGTCAAATTTTATGCCCATGGGTACATGTACAACAGAAATTGCAGCTGAAATTTTGGGATTTCTCATGTAATGTGATGCACATGCCCTTGGAACAGCTGTAATCAGTTGGATAACGCTGTAGCACTTGGTTTGGTGCTTCTGAAAACTTAATTACAGATCTGAAATCTGTACTTCTACGTAGTCATTTATTGCTGATTGGTACTTCTTTGTACCTTGGTCACTTGGGTGACAGTTTGGGACTGCATTTGCTAGTTTTTTGGTCACATTTGGGCTGAAAAACATGGCTGGTAGCAATGACAGCAGTAATTTGATGCACATAAAGAAGCTTGAAGGCGCACATAACTTTGCAGTTTAGCAAAAGTAGTGCTACAATATCCTATTACAAAAGAAGCAGGCAAAGCCGATCAAAACCAAAGGGGCAAAGCTTGCGGACATGGATCAGGATGATTTGGATGAGTTGAATGAGCTTGCACACTCAACCATAGAGCTATCGATTTCTGATGTCTTGCTCTTCAACACTGAAGGTTTGGATTTTGCATATGCATTATGGACTAGACTGGAAGAATTGTATGCACAGAAGAGTGTTGCAAGCAAAGTGTATTGACTAAAAAAGCTTATGGATTTGCGTATGAAAGAGGGTACAGCAATGTCTACTCAGTTGAGTGAGTTTAACTCCATTTTCAGTCAGTCGGTTGCCTTAAAGTTCACGATTGATGAGGAATTTAAGGCTACTTTCTTGCTTTGCACTCTACCAGAGAGTTGGGATACATTTAGGACTGCTATGAGTAATTCTAATGCGATCCTTTTGTATGCTGATGTAGAGAGTGCTCTACTTATGGAAGAGATGAATCGGCAGAACAATGCATCCAGTAAGTCTTCTAGTGCTTTGCATACTGGGGGCAGATCATAGCAAAATGGCAAATATGATGGCAAGGGACGTAGTAAATCACGTGGCAAAGATGTTGAATGCCATCATTGTGGCAAGAAGGGTCACTTTAAACGTGACTGCTTCAAATGGAAGAAAGAGAAGGGAAAAGGCAAGAAGACAGATGATAGCAAGGAAGAGAAGAAGGACAGTCAGCCTAAGAAGAGCAGTGTAAAAATTGAAGAGGTGAATCTAGTCACTCATGACAGTGACAGTGGGAGTGATGTACTCTTTGTCTCTTCACACTTTGGTGCACATGCTTTACTTGCAGATATAAATGATGACATGCATACTTGGATTCTTGATTCAGGTGCTTCCTTTCATGTCACCCCTCATCGTGAGTGGTTTTTCGCCTATATAGGGGGTCGACATGGTGTTGTCCATCTTGGGGACAACTATGCATGTGAGATTGCAGGTATTGACAGTGTGCAGTTACAGTTTCAGCATGGCTCTGTCTTTACATTTCAGCATGTACGATATGTACCTTAGCTCAAGAAGAGCTTGATTAGCACAAGGCAGCTAGATGATGATGGTTTTCATACCACCTTTGGTGATGGAAAATGGAAGATCTGTAAGGGATCTAGGGTTATTGCCAGAGGTTGCAAGAGTGATACTTTGTATCCACTTCATGTATCTAGTGTGCGTGACCATCTTGTTGCCGTGACCGAGCAGCCAAGCGTTTCCTTGTGGCATGGCTGGTTGGGACACATGAGTCAAATAGGAATGAAAGTGCTTTCTTGTTTGGGTTACTTGCCTTGTCTTCGTTATGTTGATTTTGAGCATTGTAATCATTGCATTTATGGCAAATATGCATAGACGTCTCACAAAAAGTCTCTTTCTTTGAAATCTTCTCCTCTAGAGTTAGTACATTCGGATGTATGTCAAATGCCAAGATTATCTTTAGGGGGAAAGAAATATTTTGTCACCTTTGTCGATGATGCTACAAGGAAGGTATGGGTTTACCCTATTCGTAGCAAGGATGAAGTGCTTGATAGATTTAAAAAATTCTTAGCATTGGTTGAAAATCAGACAGATAAGACACTTAAGTGTTTTTACTCTGACAATGGTGGGGAATATGTGTCCAAGGTCTTTCAGGCATTTTGTGACAGCAAAGGGATAAAGAGGGAGCTCATTGTCCCTCGTAATCGGCCCCAAAATGGAGTTGCAGAGTGTATGAACCGGACCATTTAGGATAAGGTCCGTACGATGCTGTCTCATACTGCATTACCCCATGGTTTTTGGGCAGAGGCTGTTATGACAGTTGTTCACTTAATTAATCGGTTACCAGGCCTTTGGGAGGGGGGGGAGGGGAGTTTCCCAAGAAGCGTGGACAGGCAAGCCACCTTCATATGCTCATGTGAAAGTGTTTGGTTGTGAGGCTTTAGTGCACATTCGTAAAGAAAAACACAGCAAACTTGAGCCAAAGTCCTGTAAATGCATTTTCTTAGGATATGGTGACGAGGTGAAATGGGGTATAAATTGTGGGATCTCGAGAAAAGGAAAGTAGTACGCAGCAATGACGTTATCTTCCAGGAAGATCGCATGCACAAACAGCCCGAAAAGATTGAGGAGGTCCGTAGGGCTGTATTCCTGGAAGAAATACCTTTTGGACATCAAAATGTGCCCGCTGTACAGCAGCAAATACCTGCTGTAAATGAACCTCTGAATGCAGGAAATGATGCTGGAAATGATTAGCCAGGTATTGCCCATGAAAATGAGCCATTACATGTGCAGGAATAGCCAGGATAGCAAGCTGTTAATGTTGATTTGCAGGCTGAAATGTTAGGACAACATGCTGAAAATGGAAATTTGCAGGAATAGCCAGCAAACAATGACCATTGGGTTAGGAGATCGTCTAGGGCTACCAGGCAACCTGATAGATTTGTTCCTGGTGCAATTAATGTGGCTGATTATGTCATGTTGATAGACTGTGGTGAATCGTCTTGCTTCAAGGAAGCAATAGACAGACAGGACAGCAAGAAATGGTATAAAGCCATGCTGTCAGAGATGGAATCTCTTGAAAAAAATGACACTTGGAACTTGGTGCAGTTGCCTAAAGGGCAGAAAACCCTTCCATGCAAATGGGTTTACAAGATGAAGGTCACTTTTGGTTCCTCACCAAAGTACAAAGCAAGATTGGTTGGAAAGGGGTACAAGTAAGAGCATGGAATTGACTTTGATGAGATTTTCTCCCCTGTAGTCATTGAGAACCATTTTGGGCTTGGTTGCAGTTGAGGATATGGAGCTCATATGGGTGGATGTAAAGACTGCGTTTTTACATGGTGATCTGCATGAAGACATATATATGCAGCAGCTTGAAGGGTTTGTTGAACAAGGGAAGGGAAAAATGGTATGTAAACTCAAAAGGAGTTTGTATGGGCTGAAACAAGCACCAAGAGAATGGTATCATAAGTTTGATACATTCATGCAGTCCCAAGGCTTTCATAGAAGTCAAATGGATTACTGCTTGTAAACCAAGAAGGCAGTAGATGACAACCTGATTATCTTGGTTTTGTATGTTGATGACATGCTGATTGCGGACAGGGATACTCATGCCTTGGATTCATTGAAGCAAAGTCTTCATGGCAGCTTTGACATGAAGGATCTTGGTGATGCAAATCACATTCTTGGCATGCGAATACTCAGAGATAGATCTAAAGGCTTTCTCTATCTATCTCAGCATGAGTATATCTCCAAAGTTTTGCAGCGTTTTAATATGGAGAGGGAGAAAACAATTGGGGTTCCATTGCCTCCATATGTGAAACTCAGTGCAGAGGATAGCCCTACATCTGATGATGAGAAGGCTGAAATGGCCAAGATACCATATGCTTCAGCTATTGGCAGTTTGATGTATGCTATGGTTGCTACATGTCCTGACATTGCCTTTGCAGTGGGAGTGGTTAGCAGATACATGGCAATCCCTGGCAAGAAGCATTGTGATGCAGTGAAAGGTATTATGAGATACCTCAAAGGCACAAAGGAGTTGTGCATCTGCTTTGGAAAGCAGAAGGCATCTGTTGTTGGCTTTACGGATGCAAACTATGCTGGTCATGTGGACTGCAGGATGTCCACTTCTGGGTATGTATTTACTTTCACAGGAGGAGTGGTGTTTTGGATCTCCAGGCTACAAAAGTGTGTTGCATTGTCTACTACAGAGGCAGAGTATATAGCTGCCACTGAGGCATGCAAGGAGGCTTTATGGCTTTCATGTCTGGTGGGAGAGCTTGGCATCACAGAGTTACCTGTTCTCCATTGTGATAGTCAGAGTGCTATCATGTTAGCACAGACTCCTGTCTTTCATGCAAAGACAAAGCACATACAGGTGAAGTATCACTTCATTAGAGATGTACTTGACAACAAGAGCATTGAGCTTGTCAAAGTGCATATAGATGATAATCCTGGAGACCTTCTCACGAAGGGTCTTCCAGCAGAGCGGTTTGCTCATTGCCGACAGATGATGGGAGTTGGATAGATATATTTATTTCAGCTTTGTACATACCTAGACTTAGCTGATTCTTTTCTCCTCTTAAGGCACATTGTCTTTTGGTGGGAGGTTGTTGGGAATAAAGGGCCATCGTGCCTTTTATATGTGCACGGGTGTGAACACATCCTTAGCACATTGTACTTTCATACATATATCTATCTAAAAACCTAAAGAGGTACACTCATCATTGTACCAAAAACGTGCTCACTCTCTACTTTGCTCTCTCGCACTCTCTCTGTCTCTCTTACCACGTGTAACAACTGTCTGCCTCGATCTCCGTGCCTAACCGGTCCCTACACTTGGGAGGATGACATGGTAGCAAATGCTATATATGCATCAGCTTGTGGCTCTCTTATGTATGCTATGGTTGCCACTCGTCTAGACATTGCTCATGCAGTGAGAGTTGTTAGCAAGTTTATGTCAAATCCTGGCAAAACACATTGGGAGGTTGTCAAGTGTATTCTTTGGTACTTAAAGGGTACACAAAGAAAGTGTATTTGCTATGGGCAGGGTGCACTTAGTTTGTAGGGTTATTGTGATGCAGACATGACAGGTGACTTTGACACTTGTAGGTCCACTGGTGTGTATATCTTTACAGTTGCTGGTGGGGCTGTTTCTTGGTGTTTCAGGTTGCAGAATATCGTTGCATTGAGTACCACTGAAGCTGAATACATATCAGCTGCTGAAGCTTCTAACGAAGCTATATGGTTGAGCAGACTTGTAGAGGATCTCGGCATGTTTATGGGTACTGCAGTTTTGGGATGTGATAGCCAGAGTGTTATGTATCTGGCTAAGAATGCCATGTATTATTCATGCACAAAGCGTATAGATATGCGATATCACTTTATCAGGCAGATTTTGGAAGATGGTCAAATCACGTTGACCAAGATCAAGACACAAGACAACCCTCTAGATGTTCTCACTAAAAATCTAAGCAAAGCTCAGCATGAGCATTGCATACGACTAGTGGGTGTTGGCTAGAGGTTCACTTCGGACCTTTAAGTGGGAGATTGTTGGGATAAAGGCACGTTTGACCTCCGTGTAAAGTACACACATATTATTTAGCTGTACATGTGAATGCACCCTTACATGCCCCAAGTATAAATACATTTTTTTCTTTGTGTACCAACACATTGTTGGTACACTCAAATCTAATCGTACTTCACTATCCCTCTCTGATTCTCACCAGCCGTCACACTCTCACGCTCATTCCTCCTCAAACTTCTGCTGCATGCAGCTGAGGTCCAACATCCATTGTGTGTTTTCTCCGAAGAACACCCAGATGTGCTGCTATTTTTCCAAAGAGGATGGTGCTGCAGAGAAAGGGAGCATCTGATGGTGACCTGTTAGGACTACTGCGCAGATATGGCAGATTTTCAGCTAGTTTGGAGCTGACACGGGAATCATCATTTTGGGTGGAGAGTGTTGAGATAAAGGTCTGTTTTCATCTCCGTGTATAGTACACGCGCATTATTCAGTTGTATATGTGAATGCATCCTTATATGCCCTAAGTATAAATACATTTTATTATTTGTGTACCAACACATTGTTGGTACACTCAAATCTAATCGTACTTGCACACACTCTCCCTCTCGGTCACTCACTCCTCGATCTACTGCTCATTCCGAGCTGAGCTTCAATAAGTGGTATCAGAGCACATTTTGTGCACGCTTCCTGAGATCAGACCAGCTGGTGACATAGTTGTAGACTGACAGTCAACAGATACAGCTGACAGGCGATACACAGTGAGCAAATGAAGAGGCCATAAAGAAGACTAGCAGCTGAGCAGAAGACGAGTAGAAGACCGCTCGAGGTGACCAACAGGTATGTGTCGTGACTACGCTGTAGACCAGCGACGATGGGGCAATGGGCACCAGATGAGACATGCCGGTGAGCAGGGAGTGTCGTGTTGCCCACAGCTGGGCACCACACAACAGGTCCCCGGCGCACCCGCAGTCGAGCGCGCGCCCCCCCTGGTGTCATTTTTTCTCACGAGAATTTCCTTCGATTCTATAACTTACCGTGTTTTCATCTAGTAAAATTGTTAAGTCTAAATTATTAGCACGCCATATTTTTTCGTAGAGATAAGCGTGAGACAAATCAGAAATTTTATTTTCTTTCAAATCTCTTTTAATTCCTTTCTTTTGATCGGGGTTCACATGTGGAGGCACAGGTCATAGATCTGTGGGAATCTGGCCCAAAATTTGGGCCTTTTCCTGGATTTGATCTTGTCCATGTTTGATAGCGACATTTAGGTCAGAAATTGCATATGGTGATTTGAATCAAATTGGGGATTTTGTCAAATTTGTCAGAATTTTGCTCTTTTGAGTAAAATTTCCTAACATTGGACCCCAAAAAATTGGGGTTTCTCATGTATTGGTAAAATTTTGCTCAGCTGGGTGAGATTGGCTGACATTTATGTACTATTGGACTTGAAATTTTGGGGCTTTGTGCCGAATTTGGTAAATTTCTGCAGTTTTTTGCCCGTGTGATGGGGCTGGTTTATGAATAAACAACAGAGGTTTATTACTGTTTGAGGAAGAACATCAGCGTGTTTGCTGGTTCAGCTTGTGCTTCTGCAATCTAGTGCATTTACTCTTGTGTTTGTGATAAGATGGCTGCTACTTCTTTCAATTCAGACATCAAGAGTTTGATGGAAATCAATCGGTTTGATGGTTATGGCTTTGTTCTTTGGAAAGACCGTATGCAGGGCATATTGTTCCTAAAAGATTGTGAGTATGCTTTTCAGGAAGATAAACCCGCACAAATGTCTGATGTAGATTGAGCCAAAGTCAACAAAAAGGCTCTGACTTATATTAAGATGGGTGTCATTGATGACATTTTGACAGACAGTAAGGGTTTAGATATAGGTAATGCAATATGGGAGAAGTTGAAAACTACCTATGAGATCACCACACCTGTTAATCAGGTGCATTTAATGCGCTAGTTGATGAATATGTGATTGGATGAGTCAAAGCCTGCAGCAGAGCACTTGAGTGCATTTACAGGGATTTTAAATCAGCTCAAAGATGCAAATTTGGACTTTGATGATAAGTTGAGGGCGATCTTTTTAATCATGACACTGCATGACTCTTGGGAGACCTTGGTGGTTTCTCTTAGCAATAACCCTAATCTCTCATATGATGGGGTGAGGGGTTCAATCTTGAGTGAAGAAATTAGACGTATGTCTAGTGGAGAAAGCAGCAACTCAGCTAATAATGTAAGAGGCAAGGTTGAAAAGAAAAATGCAAATGCATGACAAAGAAACAGGAGCAAGAGCAAAGGAAAGAAAAGGAGTGACATTACTTGCTATCACTGTGGTCAGAAGGGCCACAAGAAACCTGATTGCAAGTATTATAAGAAGGAATAAGAGAGAAAGAAGAATGCAGGAGATAAAAAGGAAGAGGATAAGGCAGATGCATCTGAGGCAGTCAAAGGCAAGGAAAAGGCCAATGTGGTCTTTAGTGTGGTTATAGAGGAGCTTTCGGATACAGAGGCTTATGTATCATGTGCAGTTGATTATGATGCCCTTGTATGTCACATGCAAGATATGTAGATTATCAAGGTTGATGTGATTGATGCACTTTTGTTAGTTGATGATGTTGTCACTCAGACTTCAATTGTAGACTCTGGTGCCTCTTTCCATGTAACTCCTTGCTTGGAGTGTTTTGCTATATTCAATGCAAGCAATTATGGAAAGGTGTATCTTGGAAATAACCATGCTTGCAGCATTGATGAGATCGACACTATACACTTGTCTTTTGATAATGGGCAAGAGCTTGTGTATTGAAAGATGTCAGATATGTGCCTGGGATTAAAAAGAGTTTACTATCTGTTGGTCAGCTTGAGTTGCATGGTTACACTACACTGTTTGGTGGTGGTTTGTGGAAAGTGAAAAAAAATTTCATGTTGATTGCAAAAGAAATTAAGAAGGGCTCTTTGTATTGCTTACATTGTAAAGCTTTGAATGGCAAGTTTCTTGCAGTTGCTGAAATTGGTTGTTATTGGAGTTATGACATAAGAGATTAGGCCATATGAGCCAAAAAGAACTTGATATTCTTACCTCTCTGAAGAGGGTTGATGGAAAAGGCTCTACACTTGACTTTTGTAATGAGTGTCAGTTTGGAAAGCAAATAAAAAATTCATTTTACTCTAGTGTCTCTCATAAGTCCAATATCTTGGATTTAGTGCATTTTGATGTATATAGTATGCTTGCGAAATTGTTGGGTCGTATTGCATATTTTGTCTTTTTTATTGATGATTGTTCAATTTTTTTTTGGGTATAGCTGTTTTAAAAGAAAAGTGAAGTGTTTGTTGTTTGTAAAAATTTTCATGCATTTGTGACCACTTAGACATGTAGAAATTTGAAATGCTTAAGAACTGATAATTGGGTTGAGTTTATATATACTGAATTCAAGTCCTTTTGTGACTTGCATGGAATTAAGAGGGAGCTTACAACTCCTTAGAAGCCTTTTTCAAATGGGGTGGTTGAAAGATATAATAGGACTTTATGTGAAAGAGTGCGGTGTATGCTGTCAATTTCTAATCTCCCTCATGAATTTTGGGGAGAGGCACTTAAAATCGGTTCACATTTGCAATTGCTCTCCAAACAAATCCTTAAATAATTGCATCCCTGAGGAGGTTTGGTCTAGCAAATCGGCCTCATATGACCATTTACGGATATTCGGTTGTGATGCCTTTGTGCATATTAGAGATTAGTTGAGAAACAAACTTGACCCAAAATCCACTAAAGGCATTTTCATGGGCTATGGTGATAAGGGTGAATTTAGCTATAGAGTGTGGTTATCTCAGTCTTGGAGCCCCAAGAGAGATACCAATGAAAAGGGGTTTCTAGTGTAAGAAAATCTATCTTGTAAGATCAACAAGCTTTTATTTCATTCTTTAGAGAACCACAACAAGGAAAAGCACACCACTAGCAAGAAATCTTCACGCAGTATCATAGTAGATATCTCCCACGCATTTGATTGAATCAACCATAATCTTCAACATTTTCATAGAATCCATAAAAACTAACAAGAACACAAAAGAATACACCACTTTTGAATGGAAATAATAACATATGATTCATCTTCATTGTCTTCATAGTTCTCTCTCTCGACCTCTCATAGATAGATACATTGTTTTGCATAGAATTGGCTATCTCTTGCATATGATCTCTCTCACAATAGTACACTCTCAATAGTATATAAAAAACCTTACTATAATACTCCATAATCACTGATAATAATCCTTTTTAGGTTATGGATACACCTCCCAAAAGGTGTCAGATGCAAAGAGGCACCAGAGACATGAGTGTCCTGTGAGATCTGGCTTCTGTCACTGTTCTTCTGTAACCTTCTGTGAATATTTATAAGCAAATTTTTTACTTCAATTAGCTTGAATAGAGCTTTCATTCATCCTTTTTAAAGATAAGAACACTTTCCAAAACATCCATAGATCCAACATAACACTTAAGAAAAACAAACAGCACAGACCACAAAACAACATGACAATAGAAGAACAGAACTACAGAAGCTACAAAACCTTTCAGAAGATCAACAAAAACCATTAAAAACACAAAAATCAAATCAAAATCAATTCAATATTTCATAAACCTTTTAACACAACCTCAACCATCTCTGAAAATATCTATTCAACCATCTCAACTACTAGAACCAAACAAAGAGAATCACAGAATCCTTTAGAATAACATATCCTCATAAAAAATCAACATAAACCCTTTGAACATACTCAAACCATTTCAAACACTTCAAAATATCTTCAAATTCAAACAATCAATCACCAAAATCAACCATTCAGTAATAAAAAGAACAAAAAATCAGCCCAAAAAACAAATCATTTCCACACTCAACATATTCCCACACTTAGAAAGGAAGCGTCCTCGTGACCTTAGAAAGAAAAGGAGAATAAAAGCTCTAATATTGTTAGCCTGCTCTATTTTCATTCTCAGTCTGTCATCTCCTGGTTGTGAGCTCCTGTTAGAGCCTGGCAGGAGACAAAGGAGCTCTATCAGCTTTGTATCTGCTGTTTGTGTCTGCATTCCTTTTCCGGGAGTCACACAGCCCAAACTGGGCCTTTTGGTATGCAGTCGGCCTAGATTTGGCAGGTTGGCCAGATTTGATCTGGCCAAGTCGGCCAGATTTGGCAGGTCGGCCAGTTTTCTGGCCTGGGGCTATATATATCAGCCCCCCCCAGTCATTCTTAGCACATTCTTCTGCAGGTTCAGCACACTCTCCGTCCTCTCCCACTCCGGCATTGGTGCTGCCATTGCTTTCAGTCTGTTCTGGTGCCCTCACTGACGCTCCGGGTTGCGTGCAGGGACTGATCAGTCCATTTCAGTGTATTCAGCATTCATTTCAGTCAGTGCAGATTTTCTTCCTTCATTCCCTGCTTTCTCTCTCCCCTCCTCTGTGTTCGTGTTCTTCCGTTGCGCACTCTCACATGGTATCATCGCTTGACTGAGAGCACGGAGGACCTAACCTTGTGGAGAGATACCTCACCCATCTTCTGCTGCTGTCACCCCATCTTCAACTACCCAGGCGGCCCCTCTAGGTGGCCCTTCTTCCTGCATTTGCTGCAGACGACTCCTCCCGAGGCTGCCACGTCATCCATCGACCCCTCCTGCTTGCGTTTTCCATCAGGCGGCCCCTCCTTCAGCTGGGCGACACATCATCAGGCTGCGTTTTGCAGATCTGATGGTCGTTTCCACTCCTGACGGCTCATCTCCTGTTGGTGACCCACTTTCAGGCTGTGTTTTGGTGCTGGCGGCTTCTTTTCTGGTGATCTTCATCAGCTATCTTTGCGTTTTGCAGATCCAGGTGTTTGTAGGCTATCACAGCCTGCGTCTTGGTGGTTGGTGACCATACTACTGGTCATACTTTGGCTTCGGCACAGTTTTCTTTGGTGTTTGGTATTTTGCAGATTGGAAGATGTCTTACCAGTTTTCAGGCTTTGACGACTTAGAGGATGAGCTCCTTTCTCATCATTCCTTTGAGCGGAGGCGGGATTATCAGGAGTTTCGACGTCGGGAGGAGCCTCCTCGCACTCGTCCCTCTTCAGTCCATGCATCTCAGAGGGTTCCATCTACCGTGAAGGTGTCTTCCGTGAAGACTGCTTTAGATGTGCGGATGCCTTCCTTGATTCCCTCTATTCAAGTGCCGATTCTCCCTCTCTCTCTCTCTCTCTCTCTCTCTCTCCCCTATTGGTTTTAAAAAATTCACAAAAGAGAGAAATGCTTTTTGTTTATATTCACTTCCTTTCCAAAGGAAGATAAGTTGGATGGTTCCAACTACTCCCTCTGGTCGTGCAAGGTGGAGTGCATCCTCGATACATTCGACCTTTGGGAGCTTGTTTCTTCGCCCATCGACCGTCCCCCCGTGGATTCGTCAGATGGCACCTCTATGGACCGTGCAGCCTTGTGGGATAGGCTCAACTCTCGAGCCCGCTCCTTTCTTTTTATGAGTCTACATGATTCCGTTCTTGTACATGTTCACAGGTTACCGACCACGACAGAAGTGTGGAAGAAACTTGCGTCTTTGTATCAGCACAAGACGTTTGCCCACAAGATTTTCTTGGAGAAGAAGTTGCGGATGCTCAGTCTTGATGATTCTTCTTCCATAAAGGAGCACATCACGAAGATGGAGGACATGCGAGGCGAGTTAGCCTCTCTTGGTCGTGTGATATCGTCCGAGGATATGGCGATGATTCTGTTGACTCAGCTGCCATCACCCCGCTATGATGTCTTCTACACCAGCCTCATCACCTCGAGGACCCGTGAGAAACTCCTATGGGAGGAACTTTCCCCGCTTGTCTTGGAGCATGACAGCGACTCAAAGAGGTAGGTGCCATTGGCTCCACCAAGGCTTTTACGGCAGGTATAGGTGGCGGCAAGAAGAAGAAACCACAGAAGGAGAAGGCCAAGGACAAGAAGGAGGAGGACAAGAAGGATGCGAAGGAGAAGAAGCCCAAATGTCCCCACTGTGGGAAGGGTACTCATCCCGAGGAGAAGTGTTGGCAGAAGTATCCCCATTTGAAGCCCAAGGAGAGGGACTCGAAGGCGGCCCCAGCCACGGCAGAGTCTGCGTTTGTGCATGTCTTTGTTGAGGAGGATACAGCCCTAGCTTCTACCACTCAGGAGAAGCCTTGGCTCGTGGACAGTGGAGCATCTTCACATATGACATTCCGACAGGATTGGCTTCAGGATCTTCGTTTCAGAGGGGGCACTGTCACAATTGGTGACAATTCTATAGTTCCTGTTCGAGGCGTGGGACTCTATCTATGTTTTCTGACAGGCGGAAGAAATGTTTTCTGATAGGCGGTCTTCTTCCGCCAAAGTTCTCTATGTCCCTGATTTGGGTTTTAACCTATTGTCTGTGCATGGCCTTGCTCAGCTAGGTACCCGAGTCATTTTTACACAGGACGCAGTCACAGTGGAGGATGCTTCTACAGGTGATGCTCTTTGGACGGGTACACAGGAGGGTGGGCTTTATATGCTCATAGCCTTGGCTGCGAGGACTTCCCATGAGCTTGGGCTGCTTTGGTATGCTCGGTATGGTCATTTGAACCTCGATTCTATTCGGCGGGCTTCTCGGAGGAAGATGGTGGAGGGACTTCCAGATTTCCCTCCTCTTCACACTTTGTGCCCTAGCTGCTTGAGGGGCAAGCAACATCGGTAGCCTCACCCTCAGGTTGCCTCTAGGAGGGCTACTTCTCCGCTTGAGTTGGTTCACACCGACCTTTGCGGACCTATGGGCACGGCCTTGTCAAGATTATGGGAGAGAAGGAAGGAGTCTCACTTGTAGCTTTCTTGCTTGCACAATGGGGAAATACACACAAGGGTGGAGGCTGAAAACAGTTTTCCTCTTCTTAGTTGTGGAAGCCAAAAGAACTCAAGTACAAAGAAATAGAAGAACCCTATATATGGGTCTCAAACCAAACTCAACTAACTAAGGTGGCATACTAACTAAGCCACGAACTAGAGTAGATAAGGATAGCTATCATGTAGCTATTATTCATGGGCGGTGTACCAACCGCGTCTGCAACTGACAAGTCGGTGACATAAATACACAACGGTCACCCTGGCGTATCACGAGTGGAGCTCGATATCTCAACACTCCCCCTCGAGCTCAATCCCAATTCCTGCACACCAAGCAGGTCTCTGAACTTGCGCAGTTTCTTTGCGCCCAATGCCTTCGTAAATATGTCAGCTACCTGATCCTCTGTGCTGACATAAACTAGATCAATAAGACCTAGTAAAACCCTCTCCCGCACATAGTGATAATGCACCTCAATGTGCTTTGTTCTAGCATGATAGACTGGGTTATTTGCCAAGTATATACTACTCATGTTGTCACAATAAATGACAACTGGCCCATTTGTAGACTGATGCATATCATAAAGTAGCTTATGCAACCAAGCTACCTCACATGCAGCCATTGCTGCACCCCTGTACTCAGCCTCTGTGCTCGACAAGGCAACTGTAGGCTGTTTCTTGCTGCTCCAAGTGACTGCAGCACTCCCAAAAGAGAACACATATCCACTGGTAGATCGTCTATCAGAAATACTACCAGCCCAATCAGCATCAGTGTATCCATGCAATTGTATCTGAACCCGAGTCTCATAAAATAGTCCATACTGCAATGTGGACTTCACATACCTGAGTATGCGTCTAGCCGCATCCAAATGTGGTTTCCTTGGAGCCTGCATAAACTGACTTACCAATCCAACAGCATAGCTCAAATCTGGCCTGGTAATAGTCATATAAATCAAGCTTCCTACTATGCGTCTGTACATAGTAGGGTCTTCCAGAAGCTCACCTGCATCTGCGCTCAGCTTCACATTCTGCTCCAAAGGAACTGAAATAGGCTTACAGCCTGTCATCCCATATTTGGACAGTATGTCCAATCCATACTGCCTCTGCAAGAGCTGTATCCCACTTGGTGATCTAATCACCTCAATGCCCAAGAAATAACGCAGCTCTCCCAAATCCTTCATCTCAAACTTCTGCTTCAATAGCATTTTCACATGAAGGATATCTTCATCACTGTCACCTGTCATAATCAAATCATCAATATAAATGACAAGTAGCATAATACCTTTCTCTGTTTTTCTCACATAAAGTGAGAAATCTGCCTTGGAAATCTGAAAGCCAATAGTGACAAGATACTGTCCTATCTTATCAGACCATGCTCTAGGTGCTTGCTTCAAGCCATACAAAGCTTTCTTCAACTTGCAAACAAACTCAGGATGAACAGCATGCACATAACCTGGTGGCTGCTCCATATAGACATTTTCTTGCAAATCACCATGCAAGAAGGCATTCTTTACATCCATCTGATGTAAAGACCATCCCTTTGATGCAGCCATAGCAATGACTGCTCTTACGGTTGCCATCCTTGCAACCGGACTGAATGTTTCTTCATGGTCAATGCATTATGTTTGTGCATACCCCTTGACTACTAATCTTGCCTTGTATCTGTTCACAAAACCATCAGTATTGTGCTTCACCTTATAAACCCACTTACAGCCAATTGCATTCTTACCTTTAGGCAAAGGTACCAATTCCCATGTAGCGTTTGCTTCCAAGGCATCCATTTCTTCATCCATGGCTTTCTCCCATTTTTCTTTTCCCATGGCTTGCTCAAAAGAAGTGGGTTCTGGTTCCTGTATCACCTTGACCATATATGCATAGTGAATGGCTGTAAATCCATCATATTTCAGCCTATCCACAGGATACCTAACTCTGGTAGACCTGCGCAAAGTGGGTTTACTCCCAGGTGCCCTCAAAACATCCCTGGTCTTCCTTACTCCAGGTGTAACAATAGAAGGAATACCCAACTCATCATCAATGCTCTGTTCTGAGCCACTGGATTCACCATCCACATAAGAGTGACCTGCATTCACATCAAACATGGGCTGATCAACCTTCTCTTTTCCTTTTCTTGATACCTGCGTACCACTATCTGCATTACTTTGAGAAGATTCTCCTGATCTCAATCTGCCTGTCCATGGCGAAGAATGTGAACCACTGCTAGAGGATGCTCCAGGTCCACTAATATTTTGTGACTGCTGCTGTGAATTTTGTGCAGCATTACCATTTTGTGCATCTACATCATCAATCACATTTACTGGTTTATACCAGCTACTCATCTCATCAAAAACATCTCTGCTCACTGTAAACTTACGAGTAGAAGGGTTATAGCATCTATACCCTTTTTGCTGCAGAGAGTAACCGATAAAGATGCACTTATCAGCTTTTGGATCCAACTTGGATCTCAACTCATCTGGCACATGTACATAGGCAATGCAACCAAAAATTTTCAAATGAGAAATATTTGGTTTCCTACCAGTATACCTCTCCTCTGGAGTCATTCCATGTATTGCTGCAGTGGGAGTCCTGTTCATTATGTAGACTGCTGTAGCAACTGCTTCAGCCCAATAAAAATCTGGCAGGTCTTTTTCATTGAGCATGGCACGAGACACCTCTCCAATATGTCTGTTTTTTCTTTCTGCAATTCCATTTTACTGTGGGGTATGACTGCATGAATATTGCTGCTTTATGCCATGCTCCTGCAGGAACCTTGCAAACTCATTTGAGAGGTACTCTCCCTTTCCATTTGACCTTAGGCATTTTATTTGCAGACCTGTTTCTTTTTCAACCATAGCTTTAAGAGTTTTGAAATGCCCAAAAACTTCACTTTTCTTTTTCATAAAATACACCCAAACTTTTCTGCTATAGTCATCAACAAAAGTGACAAAATAATGACAGCCTCCAAGAGATGCAGCTTTAGTAGTCCACACATCAGAGTGGATTAATTCCAATGGCTTCTTACTCTCTTGAACATGTCTAGGAAATGGTTTTCTTGCCTGTTTTCCAAACTGACAGGCTTCACATACCTTATGCATTTCTGCAACCTTGAACTTAGGCAATCCTGCAACAATGTTTTGGGCCTGCATTGATTTAAGTCGCTGTATATTAACATGACCAATGCGTTTATGCCAGATATCAATATCTGCAACTACACCGGTCCCATATGCAAACATTGCTGCACTCAATTCAGGCATGTTTGCATCCAATGTAAACATTCTGCCCTTCTTCTTTCCTTTTGCTATCAAGCGACCTTTATTTTTCATATCCTCAACAAAGCATCCATGAGGATTAAATCTGATCTGCAAGCCCTGCTCAACCATTTGACCAACAGAAACCAGATTCTTGGTGATATTCGGGACATGAAATACATCTGACAGGTATTTCTTTTTCCCATCCTGCATAGACAAAGGAATTTTTCCAATCTGCACAATCGGATGTGCAGTATCATCACCAGTCTTCACAAATCCTGGTTTTTCCATTTTCCTTGCATCCTCCATCCATTCTGCATGACCTGTCATGTGGTTTGATGCACCTGAGTCAACATACCATACATCATTGCTTTCTTCTGCACTTGTCATAGAATTGTTCATGTGCTGTACCATAAACAAATGCTCATTTCTGTCATCACCCTGTCTACTAGAAGATGCATAATTCCCTTGTTGCAATTTTCCATTCATGATGTCATTCTGCTTTTTATAGCAGTCTTTAGCCATATGACCCATTTTACCACAGTAGTAGCATTCAACATTACTGTTTGCATTTTGACCTCTTTGCCATCCACCACGACCTCTTTGGCTTCCCCTGCCTCTAGAGTTACCACGTCCTCCTCCATAGGACTGGTTTTCTTGAGTTTGCTGCATATTCTGATTTCTACCACGGCCTCCTCTATCTCTGCCTCTACCTCTTCCAGCATTTGAGTAGAAGACAGTTTCTTTTGAAGTTCCTCCTGAAGAAGATGCACCACCATTTCTCTGCTCCTCAGAAATTAGAAGAGCAATCAACTCCTCAAAATCAGGAAATCTTTCACGGACGGAAATGGATGTCCGAAATTGCGCATAATCCTTTCCTAGACCATTCAAGGTCACAGAAACTAAATCATCATCTTCCACTGGCGACCCAATGGAAGCAAGTGCATCTACAATCTTCTTCACCTTCATGTGGTAGTCATTGATGCTCATATTTTCTCTTTGTACATTATGCAACTCTTGCTTGAGTTGTATTTTTCTGGCTTGCGTATTTGTGCTATACATCTTTGACAGAGTATCCCATGCCTTCTTTGGCGTACTTGCATCCTGAATATGCACAATCATAGAGTCTGAAATGCTCATAGACAGCCAGTACATAACTTTTCTGGCTCTCTCATGCCATGCTTTGAATGCCTGCATTTGCTGTTGATTGGGAACATCAGGAAGAACTGGTTCTTCTTCATTTCCTGCAACAAATTCCCAATATCATTTTCCCATAAGGAAATTCGTCATTCTAAACTTCCATGCTTGGAAGTTGTTCTTGTCAAGCTTTTCAATGACAATCTGTGAGAGAGAATCAGACGCCATTACAGAACACTGCGAAAAATTCTGTCACTACAAAAACTCAGCTTCATCCTCACAAGGGCAAATCTGCAAAACTGGCGAAAGTGGTATTTGACCACACAGTCACTTCCTAGTGACGATTTTGCATAAACAGGAACCAAGGATGATTCTGTAACTCCCAATGTCTCTGTGCACAAGCATACGATGCAATTTCTACAGAAACTTTTCATCGACCTGTAGAACACTGGCTGCACAGCATAAAACTGGGTCTTTTCCTGAGTGCGTGCAGAAAACTTCCGCCTCCAAGACAGGCTCCGAAATGGCCTCAAATCAAAAAAATAAGGTCGCCAAAGGCTAAAGCCCTCTCCCGCAGCATATACTGCCCTCTTGCTTCACCGCGAAGGGCGTCTCAACCTGAGACAATGCACTCCTGCACTTTCCGGCTGTGCTACCTGCAGAGATCTGCTCCCAAAACAGAAAATGAAAGCAACACTACTCCTCTTACCAAAACACCGCGAGCTTGGCTTGCTTTCTTGAGCTCCTTACCACGAACAAGGGTCTGATACCATGCCAAGATTATGGGAGAGAAGGAAGGAGTCTCACTTGTAGCTTTCTTGCTTGCACAATGGGGGAATACACACAAGGGTGGAGGCTGAAAACAGTTTTCCTCTTCTTAGTTGTGGAAGCCAAAAGAACTCAAGTACAAAGAAATAGAAGGACCCTATATATGGGTCTCAAACCAAACTCAACTAACTAAGGTGGCATACTAACTAAGCCACGAACTGGAGTAGATAAGGATAGCTATCATGCAGCTATTATTCATGGGCGGTGTACCAACCGCGTCTGTAACTGACAAGTCGGTGACATAAATACACAACGGTCACCCTGGCGTATCACGAGTGGAGCTCGATATCTCAACAGGCCTCCCTTGGGAAGGCCAGGTATTTGATGCTGATTGTGGACGACTTTAGTCGTTATGTGTGGCCTTATTTCTTGGAGTACAAGAGCGAGGCGTACTCCCGTTTTTGCGAGTGGCAGGTCTTTGTGGAGATCCAAACAACTTCCAAAGTTCGTGGCGTTCGAGCTGATCACGGTGGCGAGTTCACTTCTCATATTTTCTCTCAGTTTTGCAGGGATCATGGTATTCGGGTGGAGTATTCCCATCCGAACACACCATCCGAGAATGGTGTGGTGGAGCGTGCGAATCGGACCATGGTGGAGATGGCCCGATCTATGCTGGAGTATCGGAGTCTTCCTTATTTCCTTTGGGGTGAGGCGGTGGCTACCGCAGTGCATATTCGCAACCGCTCTCCGACTTCGGCTTTACAAGACATGACTCCTTATGAGGCTTTCTTTGGGAAGAAGCCTTCCGTGTCCCACTTTCGCATCTATTGGTCAAGGAGGTGCTAATGTATATTCCATTCATTTCTAATTGTCATTTTTAGGGCTAACATTGAGAGTGATGATGATGTGATTCCAAGTGAGAAGATTGTGGCAAAAACCAAAAGGAACCCAAACTTCCAAATGATTTTCACGTTTGGTCAACTGGAAAGTTGTCATCTATCAATTATGGTACTACATTCGATAAGAAGAGCATGTAAGCCCACACTCAATGTATCTCTAAAGCTAAAAAATATGGACTAAAGGGTGTTGCTTGTGTCACAAAAGGTGTCAAACCCAATAAATAGGAATGTAATCAAGATGGCTTCTTCTAATGATGGTAAAGAATTTGAATTGTAAAATCCACAAGCTATTAACAATCCTTTGGGTGCGATGCTTTTGTCCATGTGGACAAGAAGAAGAGGAAGACGAAGTTCGACTCTAAGTCGAGGAAGCTTATCTTCGTGGGCTATAGCACGACCACGAAGGGATATCGGCTCTACGATCCGACGACACGGAAGGTTGAGGTGAGCAGGGATGTGATCTTTGATGAGACTTCGGCCTCTGAGGATCCGATTGATGGTTCTATTACAGGTGCTTCTTCAACATCGGTGGACCAACCTCCCCCCCCGCCCCACCTCCCCGCCCCACCTTCTCTTCCTTCCAGGATACCCCTTAGCACACCACCTATTCCTCCTCCTACGGCTTCCCTTTCCCCTTTGGTAGATGTGACTCCTTCTTCCACGAGTCCTTCCACCCCTTCAACCTCCCCTCAGGAGTCTTCTCGGGATACACATCCTTCTTCTAGTGAGGAGGATCTATCTTCATTTGGTGAGGGGGTATCCCTCTTTGATAGGGGTGCTTTGCAGGTTCCGGAGACTACTCGGTCTCCCTCGCAGCAGCAGGAGTCTCTTAGGATTCCCTTATGGTATTGCCGGCTCATGCAGGATTCAGGTGTTACTCATTTTCTTGCTTCTTCTACAGGTCCACGTCGATCAGCCCGATTACAGGCCCAGCGGGATAGTTCACTGTGTGTGAACTATGCTCTTATGTCTCAGATTCTTCAGGATTCCGAGCCTTCCACTGTGGAGGAGGCTCTTGCACAGGATATTTGGAGACAGGCTATGCAGGTCGAGCTCGATTCCATCGAGCGAAACCATACTTGGGAGCTTGTACCGCGTCCCAAGAAACGGAAGGTGATAGGTGTGAAACGGGTCTTTAAGACCAAGTATCTTGCAGATGGCTCCTTGGACAAGCATAAGGCTAGGCTTGTTGCCAAGGGTTTTGCACAGCGCGCAGGATTGGACTACTTCGAGACTTTTGCTCCTACAGCTCGGATGTCTACCATTCGAGTTATTTTGGCTCTTGCAGCTCACCACTGTTGG
Source organism: Lygodium microphyllum (assembly GCF_053477565.2). Lineage (NCBI taxonomy): Eukaryota > Viridiplantae > Streptophyta > Polypodiopsida > Schizaeales > Lygodiaceae > Lygodium > Lygodium microphyllum. Next base: position 111,167,435 of record NC_141148.1, read on the forward strand.
CCTGTTTATCAGATGGACGTCAAGTCCGCCTTTCTGAATGGCGTCCTTGAGGAGGAGATTTATGTTTCACAGCCTCCTGGTTTTCTTGTGTAGGGGAAGGAGGATCATGTCTACAGGCTGCGGAAGACTCTTTATGGCTTGAAGCAGGCTCCTCGTGCTTGGTACCAGAGGATTGACCGCTTCTTTCTACAGAGTGGCTTTCAGCGTTCCGCTCATGATCCCAACCTCTACTTACGGGTTGTGGATTCTCTTTGTGTTTTCCTTATTTTGTATGTCGATGATCTTATCATTACAGGGAGCGACACTCAACAGGTGCAGCATTCTCGGTCCATTCTTCAAGAGGAATTTGACATGACGGATCTAGGGATCCTTCACTTCTTTCTAGGACTGGAGATCTATCGGATGGCACAGGGCATCTTTATCTCGTAGCACAGGTACATCTCTGAGCTTCTTTCGGAGTTTGGTATGGTCGCGTGTCGGCCTATTTCTTGCCCCATGGACCTTGAGTCCAAGCTTTTGGCAGATGGAGTCCCCCTTACAGATGCCACTCGTTACAGGTGACTTGTAGGCTCTCTCATCTGGCTGCTTCACACTCGGCCGGATATCTCTTTTGTGGTGGCTTTGTTGTCTTCTTTTATGAAGACCCCTACACAGGATCATTGGAAGGCAGCCTTGCATGTTCTTCGATATTTACAGGGGACTCGATACTTCGGGATCGTGTATGGAGATGGGATCACCCTTTCTGGATGGAGTGATTCTGATTGGGCAGGTGATGTGGATTCGAGACGATCCGCTACAGGTTATGCTTTCACCCTTGGATCCGGTGCTGTCTCTTGGAGCAGCAAGAAGCAGCCTACTGTGGCACTTTCTTCTACAGAGGCTGAGTATCGGGCCCTATGTTCGACCGCTATGGAGGCGGTTTGGCTCCGTCGCTTGCTGGCGGAGATTGGCTTTTCCCAGACCGGACCTACGGAGCTGCGCGTGGACAACCAAAGTGCTCTTGCTCTGGCGAAGAACCCGGTGTTTCATGCTCGCACAAAGCACATTGAGGTTCAGTATCACTATGTTCGAGAGTGGATCGTGGATTCAGAGCTGGTGGTGGCCTATTGTCCTACGGCGGCCAATGCGGCTGATCTCTTCACGAAGCCTTTGCCTCAGGCTTCTTTGCTTCATCACATGCGGTTCTTAGGTCTTCAGACCCTCCCAGGATCTGAGAGGGGGTGTCAGCCTGCTCTATTTTCATTCTCAGTCTGTCATCTCCTGGTTGTGAGCTCCTGTCAGAGCCTGGCAGGAGACAGAGGAGCTCTGTCAGCTTTGTTTCTGCTGTTTGTGTCTGCATTCCTTTTCTTGGAGTCACACAGCCCAAACTGGGCCTTTTGGTGTGCAGTCGGCCCAGATTTGGCAGGTCGGCCAGATCTGGCCAAGTCGGCCAGATTTGGCAGGTCGGCCAGTTTTCTGGCCTGGGGCTATATATATCAGCCTCCCCAGTCATTCTCAGCACATTCTTCTGCAGGTTCAGCACACTCTCCGTCCTCTCCCACTCCGGCATTGGTGCTGCCATTGCTTTCAGTCTGTTTTGGTGCCCTCACTGACGCTCCGGGCTGCGTGCAGGGACTGATCAGTCCATTTTAGTGTATTCAGCATTCATTTCAGTCAGTGCAGATTTTCTTCCTTCATTCCCTGCTTTCTCTCTCCTCTCCTCTGTGTTCGTGTTCTTCTTCCGTTGCGCACTCTCACAAATATGTGCTAAAAAGAATCTTCAATCCATCACAAGTCACCAACTACTATCACTTTTCCAACATATCAGCTTCATCGAACTTGTATCTAAAACACATATGAAATGAAAACCAATAACATCAAGAACCATTCCAACATCATAAAATCAAAATAACTCAAACTATTAAAGGATATAAAAGTTCAGCATCCAAGTCTTCAACTACAACCATCTCATAAGTAATATCATCAATCTTCACAGCTTGATCTTCATTTGCTCCACACGATAAAAAACAAAAAGAAAAACACATCACCCAATACAAAAAAAACTCATATACAAATATAGTTTGAATGGCATGGATTCTCAAAAATTGGAGAGTAAAAATAAGTTTCCATTAAAAAAAAGATGATACAATTATGAAAGGATCTTTTACTAAGTAGAATGAAGGTATCTCTTCTTAAATTGCATACTAAGCTTGAGGCGTTTCAGAGCTTTACTCTCATCAATAAAATACCAAGGCATATTCTGGAGGAACTGTAAACAACACATTCTTTTTGGTAAGATAATGAACTTGGTAGGGAAGGTCTATGCAAAGTAGTACAATACATCCATTTGAGCAACAATTACATTCGCATTTGGATTGGTGGTCAATGGGGGGATATCCTTCCGAGCATTCAGATTCGACTGTTGATGTATAAAAGAAAGTTACCAACAAAAATGAGCTGCAAGACGGACAGTGGTATCCTCAGAAGTAACATGCACTCTGGTAAAATGAAGATAAGAGTTCGAACATGCTGCAGATATATCCCGGGATCCTGGAATAAGAGGCCAATTAAATACCCGTTCTATCACAAAATCATACAGTATCCATTGTCTTTGATGGAGAATGTCATGATCATAACCAGGAGTATCCAACACTGACTGAGGAGGAAGGTTAATATAATTGGAGGGAGAGGGTAATGGAACAAGAGGAGAACATTGTAAATGGAGATAAGACAAATCATAGAATGAGAGTAAATGAAGTGATAAGAAAGGTGGAAAAGATGGAGAATTCAACAAAGAGGTTCGAAGGAAACGCGCTGAGAAAATAGAAGGAATAGGAGGAGCATCAAGTGGAGGTCCAGAAGGGATAGGAAATAATGTGGGATCGGCAATAAAAGGACAAATGGTAAACATAGGGATATGAGGAGATCCAAAAGGGATAAAAGATAAAAGTAGAATGGTATTAGAACTGGAGGAAAGAAGGGAGACATAAAAAGGAAAATAATATGCCATAAGAGAATAAGAAAGGAGATCAGCAGGATCCAACTAATAAAAAGAACAATGAAAATTAATAGCCTGGAAAAAAGACTTAGTAAATAACAGACGATTAGTAATAAAGCTCAACAACTGAGTTTGTAATGGCTGGATATCGGATTTATGAAATACACTCACGAGACGACGAGGTTCCAAAGCATTAGTCTGCAAAGGTGGGTGCCAAGCATGTCCTCTACACCAAGATGTCTGCTCATGATAAGTCTTCAAACTTGCTGCTAGTAGAAGCTCAATTGAATGCACATACATGATAGCTTGCAAGATCACATCTCCCATATAAACATTCAAGTCCTCCTTATCAAGGATTTGCAAATGGCCTATAAGATACATAAAAGATAACAACTGGACCTCATGGGAAACCAACTCATCCACCAATCTATCAAATACAGCTCTTAGTAAGTCTGCAAACCACAGATTTGAGCACCCATCTTTTGGAGGTTCCAAAATCACATTGCTTAAAGAAATATACAAGGCAAATCTCTGTTGATTATATTTGATCCAAAAGGATGGAGGAGGAGACACCAATTCAGTATAACAGATAAAATCTTGTTGCATGCAACCCATAGGCTATTGAAGGCGGTCCACTTTAGCAGAAAACCCATCACACAGTTTAGCTTTATGTTGTAACTAATCAAGCTTCTCTTTGGAAGACAAAACAAAAGATACAGGAGCTGGAGGAGGAATAGAAAGAACAACCATCTTTTGGTGAAGTTTTTCAATAAGTTTCTTTTGGGACTCTAGAGTTTTCAGAGAGTGCTGCAACTGACCCTCACTAGTACCGAGTTTACTAGCTAAAGTGACCATTTCGTGAAGGACAGAATTTTTCTCAAGCGTCGGAGATGCATTCTCCTCTCCCAATTTAGCCGCCTTAGATTTCAGCTCTTCAATGGTTGCCTTCTGTGAATCCATTAAGGTTGTGGCAATAGTCATTTGTTTATGGATGTCACTGAGTGTAGCCCTTTTTGAAGATAGATCCTCCAGTGCCTTACTCAACTGATTGGTTAGGGAATCCACCTTGTCTTGCATGGAGGTGTAAACACTTGTATACAGTGTTTGAAGACTAGAAGTGAGGGACGTTTCTAGAGTACATTGGACACTTGAAACCATTTGGAGAAGCATGAATCTAGATAATATGGTTTGTAAAGATGAAGGGATTTGCGAATCTAGTTGTTCTTCCCTTTGTGCTGCAAATAAATTGGTACAAGAGAGGAATGAACGAAGGACAATGCCAGAAATAGCAGGAGCAAATGCTTATACAAGGGAATCTAGTACAAGAGGACTGAAAGGACCCTTCGTACGAAGGCGTTTCGGTTGAAAAAAAACAATAGGGGACTCTTTATCTTTTGAATTAGGTTGTATGGATGGAGGAGAAGGTATTGAAGGTGGAGGTTGCATCGGCAAAGGAGTAGGATCTGATACTGATACACCACAAGGAGGAGGTGCAAAAGTGATAATGCACTGTAAGAAAGTACCATAAGAGACATTACTGAGTTGATCCTTCTGTACTCGCTGAAAATGTTGATTCATTTTGGATGGTAGAAAGCTTGCCAAATTGAACTTAGCACCCTCTAAAATCTTAATAGAAGCTGTGAACAGTTCCTTAGATGCAGGTTTGCCTGTTGACATAAACCGTCCTAGAGGAACTAACATAGCTGTTTCTATACTAGAAAAGAGATATGGGCGACAGATACCTTTGAGCTGTTAATAAGCTGGTTGAGAAGTAAGGGGATAGAAGTTTCCTTATTCAAGAGCGTGACAATCTCTTCAGCAGTAAGTAATTGGTTACCGCTGGGCACAAATGAAGTAGAAATAGGCAAGCACAGTGCTTCATTGATATTAGCTGTAGATAAACAGAAGGTGCGGTTATAAACTAGACCAGACTGGTTTTTATAAGAAGCCAAGGAGTAACAAAGCTTCTCATCCATGCGGCAATGTGAGGGCAACAAATGGTCGGAGGCTTGCACGTCGGATGCAATCTACCTCTAAATGAGGAAATAATCATGGACTGCGAGGGAAATGTGTTGTACTACGATCGGAGGGGTAGAAAAAGGTGCCATTCAGACTATATCAAAAACCCATATACACATAAAACGGGAAATAAAAAGAGAAAACCTGCAAAATGCATAAACAAAACCACCATTGAGACTATCGACAGGAGAAAGATTTATAACAAGACTGACTGGACTGGACCAAACCATCCCAAGCAAACCACATCCTATAGAAAATTTGACATGACCTACGCAGATATACGACCGAAAGCTTCGTGATATGCATAACAATCAAGCACTCTGATCTTTGTAGACAAGCACACAAAGAAAACAAAAGTGTTACGCATACCATAATCTTGACACAGACTCAAAAAGTCATGAATGAACCAAAAAATCTGACTAAAAATATAAAGAACATTGATCAAACCAAGGTCACAGAGACTAATAATCCCATATGCCATGTAATGTTTAGCGTCCGACAGTGTGGTGAAGTGGGTGGGTGAAACTAACGACTTATTATTCTAGATGATCAATTAAGCACAGCTCATTGTTAATGTAATCCGTTAATGCATGGTGAGTCGGAAACGTAGCCCAATCCCTCTTAGACTGGACATGACTTAACTTGATTGGGTCTCTACTAATGCAGTTCATTTTTACAATTATATGATGTGTGATACTTAAGTGCATACATGCGTGACTTCGGAGGGTTTATTTTAATTACAATTTAAATGTGTCTGTAATACGTATGCGCATGAACTTGTGAATGGTTTTTAATTTACAAAAATTAAGTGGGTTATAGTGCAAAGGTGTGTGTGCAATAGCAGGGTTTCTTTTACAATTAACGTTCGGTTTATTTTATTTACAATTTTATGATGTGCATTTTGTTAATTTGGTGTGTGCAAGGGTCAGTTGATTTTTATTACAATTAAATGTGTCTTATGGTGCATGTGGGAGAGGGAAAAAGAGAAAAAACTTGGTGATGTGTAGGTCTGTTTGCAAAGTTTGATACCACGTCCTCAAAGATGGAATGCGCAATCCATGAAAATCCACAAAAAAATTGATAGAAGGTCGATTAACATTAGTCGTCCTGCTGTATAGAAAAACGGAAATCAACTAACACCTTGACGAAACAAAAAAAAGATATGCATGATCAAAATAAATAGAAAATGGATGTGAAGGAGAAAAAATTGATCAATTAAGGGGAAGTTTGTTTGGTTTTTTTTTCTTGTCAAGGAGGTGGAATGTGGAGTGTGATAAAAAGATATATGAGCAGTATTTTGGGTTTGTTGTGGTTTGGATTTTGCTTTGTGTGGTTTTATTTGTTTGATTTTGTGGTTTTTCTTTTGTTTTTTATACCATGACGGTATAGTATGGAGATGTTTTGTTTTGTTTTTGTAACATTAAATGGAAAGAATTAATGGAAATATGATTGATGCTTGTTTGTTTTTATTTGATTTGTTTTCTTTTTTGTTTTATTTATTTTTCATGTTAAAAAACCAAGAAGCGGATTGTTCCCACTTCGAAGGCTGGAAACTATTTTTTTTAAATTTTTGGAAAATTATCGATCATGTTTTTGAATATTCAAAGGATTTTAAATGATAAGTATATTTTTATAAGTTTTTCCCACGAAAGAATTATGTTCCAAAAAAATATGTTGATATTTTTCATTCCAAAAACTTATCAAGAATGTGAAAGAATATAAATGTGAATTTTTGGATTTTTTGTTTTTTTTGGAAAAATTTTCAGATTTTTATGTATTTTAAAAATTTTTAAATGAATGTTCATCATTTTATGAATGATTTTGGTTAATTTTAAGTTTTTCAAAAATTATTTAATGACATTTTTCATGAAGAATTTTTTTTTCCAATGTAGGAAAATGTTTTAGTATTTTTTGTTAATTTTTCGAAAATTTTATGATTTTTTAAAATTTAAATGCTTTTTAATAGATTTTACGATTTTGAAAGGAGTTTCGGGATTAAAAAAAAAGAATACTTGAGTACGCGTGTGAACAGCAGAGTGTGAACAACAACGACCTCGCATGCCCACGAACGAGTCTAACGCGCGTCCTCGTGTGTGACACTCGTGAAGATCACGAACACATCGACCATGCACGGAAAATCATGCACAGTTGCGTGTAAACAGCCGCTACGAAATCGCGAAAGCACACGAACATGCGCGAACGATTGGAATTGAGGTGTGGGTAGAGGGGAGTGTCTATGAGGGTGAATAGGGGAAAGGTGGGAAGAGGGGCTTAGGAGGAGATGGGTTTACGGGAGGGAAGGGGGGCTTAGTAAGGGGGGGGGTGGGGAGGGGGAGAAGAGGAGGGCCAAGGAGGCAGCGCCGGCGACGGAAAGAGAAAAAGGAGGGGGAAAAAGACGAGGAAGAAGAAGGAGAGGAGGGGGAGGAGCAGCAGCAATAGAAGAAGAAGAAGAAAGAAAGAAAGAAGTGGGGAGAAGGAGGAGGAGGAGGAGGAGGAGGAGGTGGTGGTGGTGGTAGAATAAAAAGAAGAAGAAGAATGAGTAGGAAAGAGAGAGCTAGAGCAGAAGCAGGGAGAGAGGGGAGAGAGAGAGGAGGGGTCGGGGAGAGAGAATAAGAAAGAAAGAGAGAAAGAAGAGGAGAGAGAAGAGGGAGGAAGGAGAGAGGAAACGTCGAGGAAGGGGGGGATTTAAATTTTTAATTAAAAAAGATTAAAAAAAACAAAATATAAATTTTTAAAGAATAAAAAAGAAAGCAAGGCACCCCTCCTCGTTCCGTGCACAAGTGTAGGGCAGGGGCAAAAAAAATTTGCAGTGGCGGGACCTGTAGACGGTCGGAGTACCGTCACGGGGGCGAATGGTGTGATGGACACAATAGAAGATGGGTAAAGTAAAAAATGCGGATGTTCACGCGCAACGTTGGAGGTGCGGACACATGTAAAATCACGAAAAAATGAATAAAATCCAAACACTGCATCGAAATAAAATGCTGTAAAAATAGAAAATGTGATGGAAGGCAGGGGGAAGACAGTGGAAAAATGCAATAGGGGGATCTAGGGAGAATGTTGGGCGTTTACTCCGGAAAAAGGCAAAAAACGAGTCTAAAAATATATATGGGGATTAATATTAGAAAATTCGCTCACCGAAATGAAGTGTGGGAAGAAGGAGAAATGTGTAAAATAAGGTGCTTGACAAACCTATCACGTCAAAACACGGTTCCGACCAAGATAGGATGCGTGCACATGGGAAAAACCCCAAAAAATGGACTCTTAAATGGATGCGAAAATTAATACGGGAATAATCAAGTACTGGAGCGAAGGATAGTAAAAAGGGAAAATGTCCGGGGAAAGGGGAGTTACAGGGCTGGTACATCAAAACTCATGTTCGGGGAAATGAGGAGAGGTTCACATGCGAAAAACACAAAAAAGACACTTAAAAACACATTGAAAAATTAATAACAAAAAATCCAATGGCCAAAATAGAATGAAGAAAAAAGGAAAAAGGTGGGGAAAGGTTGGCGAGACACGGTTTGTCGAATTGAACAATAAATCTAGTGAAAATAGGGCATGGACGTATGGAAAAATGTAAAAAATACGCACGAAAATGTCCTGAAAACCCGCAAAAATTAATAACCAATAAAACGTGTATCGGAATGATAGGGTGTAAAAAGGAAAAATGTCATATGAAAGATGTAGGGTAGGGTTGTCACGTCAGATTGTTGTTCCGAAGCAAAAATGATGTGTTTACATGGAAACATGTCCAAATGACGGAAAATGGTTTAAAAATTTATAATTCAAGAACGGTTTGGCGGAACAAGGGCTGGTTAAAAGAAAAAATGGTTAGTGCAAAGGGATGAACAATGCTGAAAGGTTGGATTTGGGTTCTAGTGAACGTAGAGTGCGTTCACATGAAAAAAACTTCAAAACAAGGGATAAAGGGAAAGAGAGAAGGAATGGTCTCGAGAGTGGGGTGAAAGTGAAGTGGTGGGTGGGGAGGGGATCCCATCAGGGTAGAAGCAGGTCGTGGCATAGATGCATGATCAAATTGAGGCATATGTAGGGGGGTATACATCATAGACGCGCATGGACGCGTCCTCACACTTAAAATCTTAACAGGAAAGATAAACCGAACATCAGGGACCTAGGACCACACATCAGACCAACTATTGATGTCCCCACACATAAGATCTAACCGTTACTAATAAACAAAAGGTGTAGTGTTAGAAAAACTTGATCCATGTTGGAGAGAATTGAGGTTGATTGGTGATGTCACATACTGTGTCGTAGTCGGCTGTAGGAGAGACCAAGGTGTCTTTGCAACACGTACACGTCCAGTGGGGTAGGGACCATGCAGTAGCAATACCCAGGGAGACAGCTTTGTGGAGGGAATCATGGGAAACTGTTGATGGTGAAAAATATTGCACTCAGCTCACGGTCACTCAAATGGAATGAAAGAATAGTCACTTGTTCCAGTACTAACATCAATCATGATGAAAATCCAAATCTCACACTCGGGTTAGGAATCGATAAGGGCGATGGTGCAAAGGGAGTATGCCAGGGTGCACAGTTAATGGTGTATTAGTGCGTTCAACCACGTTTGGCATCAGTGCAAGCAGGAAGGCTAGGGAGCCGTATTGTGCAATGTACAGAAGAGAATAACATGTCTTGTGGTGATAGTAGAGACCAATCCCATGTGTGGATAGGGAAATGAGAACGTACTGACTCTAATTGTTGTAATGTCTCTCAATCCTTACCTCTCAATAATTGATTTAGGAAACACCAGTCACACTCAACCACCCTCTGTCTCACACTATGTTGATAGATACAAGAGGGCAGTCTGCTCGTAAAACCCATTGATGTTATCCTCACAGTCACTTGTGCAGAGGTTGTATGTCTTGTGCGCAATTGATGGTGCAACTGTGCCTCCTACCCTATGCCGGTATACGGTGTAAGAAGGAAGGCTAGGGAACCTTATAGTGCAGTGCACAGGAACAGATCGTGCTTTGTGCATTGAGAGGTCCAACCCGTGCGTGCAACACTATTTCACATAGCTCACCTCTCATTTGAATTGAAGGGAAAAGACTAGTCACTCACCCCATCCTCTGTCTCACGCTCTGTTGAGAAATGGAGAGGGCAGTCCTTACTCACGCCCATCCTATTAGGATGAAAGCTCACATCACTCAATTGTTTGTCGATGAAGATCTCTTTGTCTGTAGCTAGCATCAGAGAGTTGATGACGAGGCGTACCTAGGGAGATAGCCCATATATTTGGTACTATAGATTTTCGGGAGATCATGTCGTTTATGTTAGGGAATCACATGTTCTGCGGGGAGTACAGAGACATCACACAGAGGGAGGTGGCTTTGGAATTTGTTCTGGAAAAGTGTATGCTGATGATTTGGCTATCCTGGACTGCGGGGTGTTACCACCTTTTCAACAACTAGCTTTCCGTCCAAGGGTGTTTCCACTTTTTCTCGGAACGAGGCTTGCTATGACAGGGAACTGCTTCCTTTTCTCCCATAACAGTTTTTTTAATAAAATTGTTTTTTTTTTCCTTTTCTTTTACCCTACTTCCGATGGTGTTTCCACCATTTCTCGAAGAATAGGTTGGCAGGATAGGGACTGAAGTTCTTTTCTCCCACGACTGTTATTTTAAAAAAAAATTGAAGAAAGAGAATGATAGAAATACCATGTGTGAGAACCATACTCGCCACGGCTGGTGGATTAGACGAGAGGAGAATAGACTAGGGATGGAAGGTATCTGGGAGGGGATAGTAGAAGGATGCCGCCTTGTAAAGAAGAGCATAATGAAGGAGAAGGACAATGCGACGCCAAAAAGGGCAAGGGTGGGTCGACTATGATTGTCAAGATTCCCAGGAGGGAAGTACTTCTTCAGGCGATAGCTATTGATCAGGAAGGGATCATTAGAGGCATCCACTGTCTGGACTTGGACTGAGCCATTCGGATTGACGGCAAGTACTTTATAAGGACCCATCCATCGTTGTTGAAGCTTGCTTGGAAACTTTCCAAATCTTGAGTAATAGGTCAGGACGAGATCACCTTCTTTGAACTCTTGCTTGATGAAGCTGTCATGATATACCTTTATGCGAGCTTGTGTGGCTTCCATGCACTGTAGGGCCATCCTGCGGATCTCATCAAGACACTCCAAGTGCAACAGACGGCGTTGCAGGGACTCGACATCTCCCACGCGTTCATTGATGGCCACTCGTAGGGAGGGCAACTCCAGTGTTCAACAGGGAGTTGGTTAGAGGTTCACTTTGGACCTTTAATTGGGAGGTTGTTGGGATAAAGGCCCAATTTCACCTCCATGTATAGTACACGCACATTATTCAGCTGTACATGTGAATGCACCCTTATATGCCCCAAGTATAAATACATTTTATTCTTTGTGTACCAATACATTGTTGGTACACTCTAATGTAATCGTACTTGCACTCTCTCTCTCTCACTCTCTCAGTCACTCTCGCTCCCCGAATTGTTGGTCATTCCTAACTGAGCTCGAACTGAGAGAATACAAGGACAGCAGTTTCATGCCAATGTATTATGGCAGCATGAAATGATGGCAAATTTGCATATATTTTGGAGCTGACATGGTGATCATGGTGCTGGTTCCAGAGAATACTAAGACAGCAGTTTCATGCCTATGTGTTATGGCAGCCTGAAAGAACGGAACATTGAAGGACCTTACACATGCAATAAGATTAGGTAGTAGACCTTAACTGCAAGCCATGAATGCGAGAAAAGCTAACGTGGAGTTTTGGAGCATGAATGACAGCCTCTGTAAGCATTGAACAACCACATGACAACAATTTTGGTGTGGAAATGATAGCAACATTACATGGAGTGACATTGATTTGTTAATGTTACTGTAGAGCAACTGATGTAATCCTATGAGAAAAGTTGAAAATTTATGAAGTCTTTCTACTTCAAAGATAGACAGCAAATGTGACCAAAGTCCTCGTGCTTCTTTAGCCAATGGGGATCCCACTCATTTCTAATTGTATCATCAACTTTCTTGCACTGGTGCCTTGGAGTCTGTTATGACAGAGAGCGTGAGGATCGAGACACGTAATGCTTTTTCACAGCAGAAAGAGAGAGAGAGAGTGCAGAGTAGAGAGGAGAGCGAGCACGATACTTGATGTTCGGTACAATGACGAGTGTATCTCTTTAGGTTTTAGATAGATATATAAGAAAGTACAAATGTGCTAAGGGTGTGTTCACACCCGAGCACATATAAAAGGCACGATGGCCCTTTATTCCCAACAATCTCCCACCTAAAGGCAATGTGCCTTAAGAGGAGAAAAGAATTAGCTAAGTCTAGGTATGTACAAAGCTGAAATACATATACCTATCAAACTCCCATCATCTGTTCGCAATGAGTAAACAGCTGTGCTGGAAGATCCTTAGTGAGAAGGTTCGCAAGATTGTCATTTGTATGCACTTTGACAAGCTTAATGCTCTTGCTATCAAGTACATCTCTAATGAAGTGGTACTTCACCTGTATGTGCTTTGTCTTTGCATGAAAGACAGGATTCCGTACTACCATGATAGCACATTGACTATCACTATGGAGAACAGGTAACTCTGTGATGCCAAGCTCTCCCATCAGACCTGAAAGCCATAAAGCCTCCTTGCATGCGTCAGTGGTAGCTACATATTTTGCCTCTGTAGTAAACAATGCAACATACTTTTGTAGCTTGGAGATCCAAGAGATTGCTCCTCTCCCACGAGACGTGAAAGCCATAAAGCCTCCTTGCATGCCTCAGTGGCAGCCACATACTCTGCCTCTGTAGTAGACAATGCAACACACTTTTGTAGCTTGGAGATCCAAGAGACTGCTCCTCTTGTGAAGGTAAACACCTACCCAGAAGTGGACTTTCTGCAATCCGCATGACCAGCATAGTTTGCATTCGTAAAGCCAATGACAGATGCCTTCTGCTTTCCAGAGCAAATGCATAACTCCTTTGTGCCTTTAAGATATCTCATAATACCTTTCACTGCTTCCCAATGCTTTTTACGAGGGTTTGCCATGTATCTGCTAACCACTCCCATTGCAAAGGCAATGTCAGGACGTGTAGCAACCATAGCATACATCAAACTACCAACAACTGAAGCATATGGTATCTTGGCCATTTCAGCCTTCTCATCATCAGATGTAGGGCTGTCCTTTGCATTGAGTTTCACAAATGGAGGCAATGGAACTCCAATTGTTTTTTTCCCCTTCATATTGAAATGCTGTAAAACCTTGGAGATATACTCCTACTGAGATAGATAGAGTAATCCTTTTGACCTATCTCTGAGTATTCGCATGTTAAGAATGTGATTTGCATCACCAATATCCTTCATGTCAAAGCTGCCATGAAGACTTTGCTTTAGTGAGTCCAAAGCATGAGTATCCCTGCCAGCAATCAGTATGTTATATGGAGGCAATAAAACCCTAATTGTTTTTTTCCCCTCCATATTGAAACACTGCAAAACCTTGGAGATATACTCTTGTTGAGATAGATAGAGTAACCCTTTTGACCTATCTCTGAGTATTCGCATGTCAAGAATGTGATTTGTATCACCAAGATCCTTTATGTCAAAGCTGCCATGAAGACTTTGCTTTAGTGAGTCCAAGGCATGAGTATCCCTGCCAGCAATCAGTATGTCATCAACATACAGAACCAAGATAATCAGGCTGCCATTTGCTGCCTTCTTGGTGTACAAGCAGTGATCCACTTGACTTCTATGAAAACCTTGAGACTGCATAAATGTATCAAACTTATGATACCATTCTCTTGGTGCTTGTTTTAGCCCATATAAACTTCTTTTGAGTTTACATACCATCTTCTCTTTCCCTTTTGCCACAAACCCTTCAAGCTGTTGCATATATATGTCTTCATACAGATCACCATGTAAGAATATAATCTTTACATCCATCTGTATGAGCTCCATATCTTCAGCTGTAACCAAGCCCAAAATGGTTCTCAATGTAGTCATCTTGACTGCAACAGATAAGATCTCATCAAAGTCAACTCCATGTTTTTGCTTGTACCCCTTCCCAACCAAACTTGCTTTGTACTTTGGCAAGGAACTAGAAGTAAGCTTCATATTGTAAACCCATTTGCATGGAAGGGTTTTTTGCTCTTTAGGCAACTGCACCAAGTCCCAAGTGCCATTTTTCTCAAGAGATTCCATCTTTGACAACATGGCTTTATACAATTTATTGCTGTCCTGTCTGTCTATTGTTTCCTTGAAGCAAGACGGTTCACCACAGTCTGTCAACATGACATAATCAGCCACATTGTTTGCACTAGGAACAAATCTACCAGGTTGTCTAGTAGCCATAGACGATCTCCTAACCCAATGATCATTGTTTGCTGGCTGTTGAGCTTGCAAATTTTCATTTTCAGCTTGTTGTCCTGGCATTTCAGCCTGCAAATCAGCATTAACAGCTTGATGTCCTAGCTGTTCTTGCACATTTAGTGGCTCATCATTATGGGCAATGGCTGGTTGATCATTTCCAGCATTATTTTCTGCATTTGCAGGTTTATTTACAGCAAGTATTTGCTGCTGTACAACGGGCATATTTTACTGTCCAAAAGGTATTTTTTCCCGGAATACAACCCTACGGACCTCCTCAGTCTTTTCGGGTTGTTTATGCATTTGATCTTCGCGGAAGATAACATAATTGCTGTGTACTACTTTTCTTTTCTCAGGATCCCATAATCTATACCCCATTTCACCTTCATCACCATATCTTAGGAAAATACATTTACGGGATTTTTGCTCAAGTTTGCTGCGTTCTTCCTTACGTATGTGCAGAAATGCTTCACAGCCAAACACTTTCAAGTGTGCATACGAAGATGGCTTGCCCGATCACGCTTCTTGGGGAACTCCCCCTCCCAAAGACCTGTTTGGTGACCGATTAATCAAGTGCACTGTTGTCATAACATCCTGTGCCCAAAAACCATGAGGTAAAGTAGCATGTGACATCATTGTTCGGACCTTGTCTTGGTTATGAGGGGCAGTGAGCTCCCTTTTTATCACTTTGTTGTCGCAAAATGCTTGAAAGGCCTTGGACACATATTCCCCACCATTGTCAGAGCGAAGACACTTGAGTGTCTGATTCTCAACCAATGCCAAGAATTTTTGAAACTTGTCAAGCACTTCATTCTTGCTATGAATAGGGTAAATCCATACCTTCCTTGTAGCATCATCGATAAAGATGACAAAGTATTTCTTTCCCCCCTAAAGATAAACCCGGCATCTGACATACATCGGAATGTACTAACTCTGAAGGAGAAGATTTCAGCGAAAGAGACTTGTTATGAGACGTCTGTGCATGTTTACCATAAACACAATGATCACAATGCTCAAAATCAGCATAACGAAGACGAGGCAAGTAACCCAAACGAGAAAGCACTTTTATTTCAGTTTGACTCATGTGTGCCAACCAACCATGCCACAAAGAAACACTTGGTTGCTCAGTCACAGTAACAACATGGTCACGCACACTAGATATATGGAGAGGATATACGGTATCGCTTTTACAACCTCAGGCAATTACTCTAGATTCCTTACAGATCTTTCATTTCCCATCACCAAAGGTGGTATGAAATCCATCGTTATCTAGTTGCCTTGCGCTAATCAAGCTCTTCTTGAGCTAAGATACATGGCGTACATGCTGAAGTATAAAGGCAGAACCATGCTGAAACTGCAACTGCACAGTGCCAATGCCTGCAACGTCACATGCATAGTTGTTCCCAAGATGGACAACACCATGTCGACCCCTTGTATAGTTAGAAAACCACTCTTGATGAGGGGTGACATGAAACGAAGCACTTGAATCTAGAATCCAAGTATGCATGTCATCGTCTGTGTTTGCAAGTAAAGCATGTGTATCAAAGTGCGAAGAGACAAAGAGTACGTCATTCCCATTGTCATTGTCATGAGTGACTATATTCACTTCTTCAATTTTGATATTGTTCTTATTAGGCTAACTCTCTTTCTTCTCTTCCTTGCTATCATCTATCTTCTTGCCCTTCCATTTGTAGCAGTCACGTTTAAAGTGACCCTTCTTGCCACAATGATGGCATTCAACATTCTTACCACGTGATTTACTGCGTCCCTTTCTATCAGATTTGCCTTTCTGTTGTGATCTTCCCCTAGTATGCAAAGCACTGGAAGACTTACTGGATGCATTGTTCTGTTGATTCATTTCTTCCATGAGTAAAGCACTCTCTACATCAACATACAAAAGGATCGCATTAGAATTGCTCATAGCATTCTTGAATGTATCCCAACTCTTTGGCAGAGTGCAAAGCAAGAACGTAGCCTTAAATTGCTCATCAATCTTGAACTCCAAGGCAACCAATTGGCTGAAAATGAAGTTAAACTTACTCAAGTGAGTAGACATTGCTGTACCCTCTTTTATATGCAAATGCATAAGCTTTTTCAGTCAATAAACTTTGCTTGTGGCACTCTTCTGTGCATACAGTTTTTCTAGTTGAGTCCAAATAGCATAGGCAGAATCCAAACCTTCGATGTTAAACATCAAGGCATCAGAAATCGATAGCTCGATGGTTGAGCGTGCAAGCTCATTTAACTTATCCCAATCTTCCTATTCCATATTTGGGGGCTTTGCCCCTTTGGTCTTAATCGGCTTTGCTTGCTTCTTCTGCAATAGGATATTATAGCACTATTTTACACTCCACAACTGATTACAACTATTCCAAGGACAAATACATCACATTACATGAGAAGTCCCAAATTTTAGCTGCAATTTCTGTTGTACATGCACCCACGGGCAGAAAATTTGACACGCAAGGTTAAATGCCCCAAAATTTTTGTGCTCAAAGCATCAACCATACATCTGCACTGTCTCTGACATGCATAGAATAGACCAATTTTGCCAAAATAGAGCAATTTCAGCAAAAGCCCCAAAATTTTCAAGTGCTAGATGTCCAAATTGCATGGAATTAAACCCACATGTACATAAAATGACCAGATTGCGCACTAATTTCGCCCAAACAGCAGAAGCCCCAAATTGCACGGGGTCCAATGTGCATCAATGTCGAGAAATTGGGTAAATTTCAGCCCAATTCTTGCATGTATATGAAAAGTCCCTAATGTCGGAGGCAAAATGTCACAAATTCCTGCAATTTTTGAGACAAATATCACTATTGTGTCTTGCTCGCTCTGGGATACAACCGTGCAGCTTGCGGCCACCACGCGTTGGATCCGTCATCGCCTGCAGGTCGTTGCCTCTGTCTGCCCGTCGCATCCTGCCTGTCATGTCTGCTCTTTTGCCCGTCGTCGCTTGGTCGCTTGTAGCGAGATCGCCTGTCGCACTTGCCGTGTCGCCCTATCCTAGTCACACACAATGGACCTGTCGCCCGCAACAGAATTGTCGACTACTTCCGTTCTCCTGTTGATCATGCCTGCCTGTCGACTGGTCTCGTCGGATATTGGTCAAGCCTACTTGCTATCCAACAGCAATTGTCGCCTTCTCACCCAGCTCACGCTTGACTATGCCTTCAGAAACGCGCACTTCTAAGGTGTCTCGAGAAGTGTGCACTCCTTGCATGCTTTGATACCAGTTTGTTATGACAGAGAGCGCAAGGATCAAGACACACAATGCTTTTTCACAACAGAAAGAGAGAGAGAGTACATAGTAGAGAGGAGAGTGAGCACGACACTTGATGTTCGGTACAATGATGAGTGTACCTCTTTAGGTTTTAGATAGATATATAAGAAAGTACAAGTGTGCTAAGGGTGTGTTCATACTCGAGCACATCTAAAAGGCACGATGGCCCTTTATTCCCAACAAAGTCTCTAATGATACTATGAATATACTCATTTCTTTAATGTAACCATTGTTTACGAAAAAAGGTCTATGAGAGCTGCTTTTACCATGATGTGACTTTTCTTATTGTAGGCATGGAAACCAAATGACATAATGGGATGGGTGGCAAAGGGATGGATGTCCGCATCTGTATGAAACGATGAAGTAATATCCACATCAACGTAAAGAAATCAAAACCATAATCAATATCATGTCACCATCTCTTATAAGCACTCATTGTCAATGTTTCCAATTGGTCTTTGATGCATGCTTACATGATATGTTTATCGCAAGTGATTGTGAAAACGGTCTTGCCAGTCGTATTCCTGGCCTTTGTCATGTGCTCCTTTTCAGTTCTTTGCGTTTGATTCTTCTTGCTTTACGTGCGGCCATGCTCCTGTTGTGCACTAAAGGACTCGGTGCTTTGATAGTTGTCACTTTCCTTATTAGTATCACTCTTCAATATTACGAGCTTTCTCTTACCCTTCCTCATTTGCATCATCGAAGCGTGCCCACCTTCTCTTGATGTTACTCGTTTCCCACATGCAAGTGCAATGACTGCCTACAGTTGGGCAGATGTCAATGATCGTGTTTGTGTTGCTCTCTCCCTCACTCTTGGAGGGTGTTGGACAAGGATTTGTTGCATATGAAAAACTTCTCTATTCTTGTATGTTAGATACTTGCATGCTGATTATGCAGCAGTTGCCAAGGCCAAAAGCAATGCTTTCTAGCATTTTGTTCTAAGCTTACAGGCCTTAAGCCTTCAAGGGTTTGGTCAAAATGTCTCAAGAGGATTTCGTTTTGCCTTTGAAGGCTTTTATGTGTGGACCTTAGAACCTCTATCACTGTATCTATAAAAATGGACCCAAGAGGTTGTTGTTACTAGCCTTGCCTGCATCTATAGTGTGAGAGCAAAAGAGCCACTAGTGCTGGGTGAGGCAAGTGCCAAGATAAAGAGTTTGAGTTTGAAATAAATTTATTTTTGAAGTATTCAATGCTTTTTTAATGTGGATTGAAAGTATCTTAGTATTGGAGGAGTTGACGAGTTTCTTTGCATAGTTCATGGTAGTTTTATTTTCCAGTGTGGTGAAGCATTGAGTTGTGGAGGCAGGGTTTGCTTCTTCTCTTTTGTTCCCACAATGATGTTACTCCAGAAGGTGGTGCTTGTTGCAAATGGTTCGCACGATGCTGCTTCAGCCTCTCCCATTGGTAGAGATTGAGGACTCTGCTCCAGAATGGCAAAAATCAGACCTGTTCTGCTTGGATAGTAGGGACACGAGCGTGGGCAGGAACTAGGGCCCTCCTCTCCTTGTTGGCAAGAGACTTCTCTTTCTTACTTCGTCTTTCAATGATAATGTTGGGCAGCCATGTGCCGAAATTCTGAAAAATAACTAATAGAACAAAACAAGAGAATCTGACAAAGACAATAAAGTTTTCACTTACGAGTTTTCTTTTTAATTTGGCTCTTCTTGTTGAAATTCTTATTTCCTATTTGGAGCATGGTCTTTCACAGCTCCATTGCATCCCTTTAAAGTTCATAGAGATCTGTCCAAAGTGGCGATTCATGAGTGGTGACAATTGGGCTATAGACTTGTTAAGTAATTACTTTGCTAAATTCTGCTGAGTATCTACATGTATTTTTTGTTGCTTGTGTTATAGAATTTTTGCTGTTCGCTTGTGCTATATCTACAGCTGCCTTCTCTTGCCACAACCATTTTGTTTTAGCTAGACAATTTGCTGCACTGCATGCGGTGAATATTCTTGAAGGCATGTTATGCATGTAAATAAATGATCTAGAATTATCGTGCTGTATTGTGACCACTCTTGGAGCGTTTTATAGCTTTGAAAGCCTTAACGATCTAATGGCTAGCAGGATTACGACGCAGCTTGTTCACTCTGCAGGAGAAAAGACACAAGCCTATGATGTTGATGATGATCTGAGGGCAATGTGTGAAGAAGGACAATTAAAAGATGCAGTGTCCTATTTTGAGCTGGTTCACAAGGGAGGCTTGAAATCAACTCCAGGTAATTATTCGTTTTTGTTGCAAGAATGTGCCAAGGTGAAGGCACTTGCCGAAGGCTTGAAGGTCCACAGCCTTCTGATTAGAAGTGGTTTAAAGATAGACGTGTTTCTTAATAACAACCTTCTTAGCATGTACATGAGGTGTGGAAGGTCCTCTGAAGCTTGGGACCTGTTTGATGCCATGCGAGGAAACCGGGATGTTGTCACGTGGACTTTGATGATTGATGCCTATGGACAGAAGGGTGAGCTTAAGGAGGCGTTCAGATTGTTTGATAGGATGCTACAAAAGAGGGTGAGACCAAACAAGATCACATTCGTGTGTAT